>NC_091015.1:107701503-107791503 GCF_041296385.1 Aphelocoma coerulescens
CTTAAGTCTAAGTCAACTTTTTTTTTGAAACCTTATAGCATTGTGGAGGTGATTTTAGAATTGTGTTCATGGTACTGTTCAACTCCAGAACATGTTTCTCCAACATCTTCTTTCCGTCTTGAGGTGCTGAAACTTAAGTAAACCCAGACAAACAAACATTCATACTTAATGACTATGCAACTGCTTTGGCTGCAGAAAAGTAGTCCTGATGGCATTATAACTTGATGCAAGAATTATGAAGTGTGTGGCTAAAAAGTAGAAAGTAAGCTTCTACCATCAGTCAGTCATCAACAGCATTTGCCACAGAATTTCTGTTTTCACTTCCAAAGTTTACATAATACTCCTCTTGATTCTTCAGAATGGATGGAAAATATTTCATTGCAGTATGGTCAAGAGATTATGTTTCCATTTTCTTTACAGTGTTCTCAATAAATATTTTGTTGTATTATATAGACTGATCAAAGTTAAAAGTCATGGTACCACCCAAGACATGGAACATTTCACATCCATAAATGTCACAAAGTACAACCCTCAAAGTAGTGTAACATATACTGCATAATTGTCCGGACAGGTCCCTTGCTACCAATCCCACACAGGTAAAAAGGGATCTAGAGATATATTGCCATCCTGATCCTTATCCTCTTTGGTCTGCACAGTTGCCTTACACAGTGGAAGCAGCAAGCTGGGACACACAACTGGAACAACTTACTTTCAGCTGTCTACAGCAGAGGAGGGATCAGTTTGCAGCTTACCACCTTTTGGCTGATGGCATGCAACAAGGAACTCTTTGTTTGGAAACAAACCATTGTGAAATAAAGCTGGCACTTTCAGCAACTACCCACACTCTCGTCCACAGATTCACAGACAATGTTAGCATATGCTTGCGAATGCAACGAATAACCTATGCTCTAGACAGTACTTGGTTGTTTATGAATGTGAGATCATAATTTATATCTTGTTATGATGCTTAAAATTAGCCAAAGGTGCTCACTGTGGGCAGCATGAATCCCATTAGGTACTCCCTCTATCTTCTATCCATAGCAGCTAAGCCTCCACAGCAGGAAGACTCTTGCTGACTACAGAAATTTCCAAAACATCTCACATACCTAGCAATTAAAATAAACTTACTTCAGATTGCCCTTCCTTCTGAACTAAATTCTAATATTACCAGGATTTGATAGGAAGAACAAATAATGAGTAGTAATAAAATAACTTCATTCTTTTACAGTCCTTCACTTCTTACTTTTCTTTTTGAAAAGATGCTGAAGTCATCACTTGTCTTTGTGATAGCAGTCTTCAAAACTATAAATGTCTACCTAGTCTTAATTTCTTTGTAGCGAAGCAAATGCGTATGATACATGTGCAGACAACAAGGCATGAGGAAAACTGAATTTTCAGCACATCTTTTACTTCCAGTACCTGAGGAATCACAGATAACCCCAATGGCTTCCTTACGTTCCTTGGTCAGCCGCAGACAGAGAAAAGCACTCAGGCAGCAAGTGATTATGGAGCCTGTATCTGTGGAAGCTGTTTCACAGTCTGACACAGTACAGCACCAGACAAGAGCTGAACACCAGAGAAATACTGCTTGCAAAGTTCAGGTAAGACTCCAAAACACTGAAAGCTGAGTATGCATCTTGGGCAAAATTTCAGCTCCCAAACACTGCTAAAACTGAATCCTTTCCACACACATCCTCTCACCATAAACTTCCAAACAGTAAATATTTCAAGAAAAGCTATTCCTTAGGGGTTTTCCACAGAATGATTACGTAACTCTCCAAGACCCTTTTTAAGCAAAATGCAGGAAATAATTAAGTGAAGTTTTTCATTCCTATCCAGCTAACTTAATAGTGTTAGATTTCAGTCAAAAAGCTCGAACTCACTAGCAAGAAGCAGTAAAAGGTGAGAACAAAGCTTGAAGGCAAGACTCAGCACACCACCCTCTGGTATTACAGGCAGCCTCTCGTCCATATATACTGCTAGTGCCTCTAACTGGAAACCCTTCTGTGAGACAGCCACATACAGAACTCATTCCTTCAGAAAATGAGCAAGCTATTACAAAATGATTGCATACTAACCCTTACCCTCTTGGCCTGCATGGTTGACTTACACAGCGGAAGCAGAAAGCTGGGACGTACTATTGGAACACCTTACTTTTGTATGGATGTATGGCCCATCACTTTTGCCACTTGTTTACCCAAAATTTGCTGTAACATCAAACTGGATCTTTTTACGTTGCAGCTTCAGGGTAGCATAACCCAAAACAGGCATATCAAACAGTTACTATCACAGATTTCTCTACTCAAAAGAAGAAAAATGCTTCAAAAGAACAATTAACAGTTCAATTAAACAAAAGAGGGTTGCACTGATGGACTTGATACACTTCTAGTTTTACATTCAAAATGGAGATATCAGGACACAGCAGTTGAGAACAAAAAAGTTTTCTAAATAATATACACAAAATCAACCCCAAATTCATTTTTCCTGGCTACTTTTCTTTCAGACCTCAACAATCCCTTCCACTGACATACTTACAGCCTTGTATATTTTATTATATTTACATATTGGTAGAATTTAATATTCAAAAATTCAGATGGGCTTATGCAAGCACATTAAACAACTGGCACCTATGAATTTCCTCTTTTTACTTCAAAGCAGTTGTGTAAAAAATACACAAATTTTAGAAGTACGTTATATTCCAACATTATTTGACATAGCATCTCAAATTTATTTAGGTTGCTATTACACAGTAGTAGGTATTTACCTATAGCTCTTGTTTTCAAGATTAAAGCACTGCACACTTTTTTCAATCAATCAAGATCATTTGAAAATCACATGATCTTCATATGATGATACTAGCACTGTAACATTGATCCCATTCTTAAAGCACATGAAAAATACCAGGACCTTGCAAAACTGAATATATTTTTAATGACCTTTACAGGAATTGTTTTATTACTTATATTCCAATTCAGTGACTGTTTGTGCTACCAGTAACTTTATATATTTGAATGATTCTACTTGATTCAATGGGATTACTCATGTGCAAAGTTATTTCAGAAGCAACTCATAATTTAAAATTCATAAGGAAGATGAGGTTATTAAACAACTATAAAGGCTTTTCTATGGCCTTTTCTTATGTAAAAAAATTGTTTAAACATGCATCAGACAGAACTCTAGTTAAGAAAGCATCATATACTATAGAATGTATATTGTAGAGTACTAATGGTGTCTCTAAAAAATCTTTAAAGAATAGTTATATGTATTTTTCATATAGAAAATGTCAAAATCTAGAGTTGTACCTAACAGTGACAGACTTCAATCTCACTGATGAATGACTTAATGAATTTACTTTTATTTTCTTGCTCATATTTTTATGTGTGTGTATGCATATATCTTAAGAGTCAAAAATCTGTTTGTTCTCTGTTCTGACACAATTTACACCTAAGTAAAGTGATGATGTAACAGAAATTAGAACTTGGCACCATTAACATCACTGATGCATTCACCTTGTCCTCAACCACAATGTCTCCTAGACACAATAAAGGTGTAGCTAAAGATTTATCCTGCCAATAAGATGTAGTTATAGGTCCCATGAAGATTACTGACACTGAAGTACCAAATATGTACTGGCCTTGGACTTAGCAGATAACATGCCAGTTTTGAGACACATTCAAGTTGACAATAAATCAGTATCACAGTTCCAATAACAGGAAAATATACCTTAGAGGAATTCTTTCTGTTAAAACATTCCACTTTTGAGTTAGCTATTAAATGGTAATGATCATAATGGACTAGGCAGTAGGGGGTTTTGTGTCTGAAATGTGCAGACATTTTACTGCAAGTCTATTTTTTAAAAACTTACGTGGTTTTCAACTGCACAGTATTTCCCCCTTAAATCAATTTTGTCTTTAAAAAAAAGATAATAACCTAAACAAAAGATGATTTAGTAGCAATCTCATTAGGAATTATAATTGTTTTCTGTATCTGCCCATGCAAACACTTACACAGCCTCAATAACTCCTCCCTTTTGTGCATAAAAAACCCCAATAGTGATAGCTAGAGAGAGCAAGGTGCACAAGTTAAGTACTGCTTACTAAATTATAAATGTATTTTTTCTCTCCCTTTCAGAACTATCTCAATGCTTACCACCAGCAATTCCATTCTAAGAAGTTTGTTAAAAGGGCCTCAATTTCTCAGGGTGTATGGGTTATAACTATTTTTTTCAAGCACCCTTTTGAACTTCTTTTCAATTTTCTGTTTTTGATGATAGTCATGCTGACAACTTTTTTTGGTCCATCAAATTCTGTAGTACAATTACATGAATTTACTTTTAATAAATTACCATCTTTGCATATATCAGTCAAACCATGAAGACTAAACACTTGCAAATAAAATGCATTATTAATTTAATTGTCACAGCCTATTTAGCTAGCTTCTATTAGTATTTGCCATAATATGCAATGTATCAGAGAGCAGAATCAAATTCAAAACACAAAGAATAAACTGATTATATTGTCCTAGAGAAATTAAAAAATAGCAAGCTTGCAAAATTATACTCAAGGCATTAATGTTTTACATAGGTAAGAAAACTATGTAACTTAATTTATTATATGTTTATGCCCAAAGTGATGGTTTAACATGCTGAAGAAGGATTTCTTTGGTTCCTAAAGCCATTAAAAGGCATTAAACTTTCTCATAACAGGAGAGGAAAGGTGGAAAGGAAAGCAATGGTGGTTTGGTATTTACTGCAGTAGGTCACATGGCTTAAACATCCCCCACTCCCAGCGAGGGACTGCTACTAGAAATTTATATTGTTGTTGTAGCTCTGTCACTACTGTTTGATGCTGCTCTACATTAAGCTGAAGTGCCACCTAAAAAGGTATTGTGGAAAAGAAATACTCAAAAGATGGATGAAGAAATTGCAAAAGAAGAGGGCATGAAGTCACTCCAATTCCACTTGCCTAAGCTGGCCTGGGGGCAAAGCCTCCCCAGCCGTGCCAGCAGATGGGGCAGGGAGGCTGCAGGCCTCAGAAGGGCTCCTCTGCTCCTTGGGCAGCCAGGACCTGTGAACCTGCCATCCTCCTCCTCCTCCCTCCTCATGCCATGCTGGCCAGCCAGCCAGAAAGCCTTGAAGGAATACGGGAAGAAATGGGGAAAACGGCCACAGCCGGAAGGCTTTCAAAGCAAAACATGCAAAGAAAAGCCAGCAACAACTGATTTAGTTTATAGCATCCTGCTTGTTTAGGAATTCATTTCAAGATGATCATCACTAAAAATATGCCTCTCAGCCTAAGATACTACAGTTGGTAATCTATTGTATGTATCCTTTATTATTATTCACTAGGGTAATGCAAGTTATCTCTACGTTGTATTTATGATGACTGTACAGTAAGTACCCCCTTGTAAAAGAATATATTGGTATCGAATGTTTCCAGTTCTAAAATAAGCCACCAGAGCAAAACACTTTTTGTAATTGTTGTGCTATGACAAGAGATAACCAACATAAACTTAAATATGATATCTGCTTTGATGAAACTGTAATTGTTTTTTCAATGCATTGTTCTGTACTTTAGATTAAACAGAATATCTCAAAACTCTTAAATAATCACGTGTTAGGGAAATTCTGGTTAAGCCCTTTGTACAGGAAACCTCCTTAAAAATAAAAGCACCACCTAAATCAGTGCTTAGTCAAACTAAGATGTATATGGGGTGCTAATTTGAAACCCTACTCTTAAGTCCCTCCATGATTTAAGTGTGAAAAACTTGTGAGGAAAGGGTCTAATCGACCACCATTTCCATTGTCTTTACCAAGATATGAACATGGCCCAGAAAGAGCTTTGCTGTGTTCTCCTACAGCTCCTATCATTTATTCTCTTTTTTCATACCAAAACCAGAAAATACTCTTTATTTATGAAAGCCTAGCCCAGAAGAATGAGTTACAAGGCAGTAACACTAGAAACAGTATCAAGTATCCAGCAAAGAACACGAGAATATGTGATCCTTTGGCTATCCAGAACACCTCAATTTTCTAGTTGCCCCAAAGATTCAATGAAATAGCAATAGCTAAGTCACAATGTGCCAAATAAATCTGAAGCAAAATCTGTTTATCTGCAAACACAGTGCCATTGAGTTTGCAAAACACATTTATATTTTAAACCACATAGAAAAAAAAACCTGCTTGCAAACAAAGTTGGAGACTAAGTACCTGTGTTCAGATTGAAAAATTAAATTCATTCATTTTGAAAATAGTCAAAACACCAAATCTCTCTTCCTTCCCAAAAACACTTGAGGAAATTTTCTTTTTGATTCCCCTGTTGTTTTGACCTCTTAGAAAGTCATTTTATAAACCTATGAGCATCAAGGTCAGGAGGAAAAGAACAAAAAAGGAAAAAAAAACCAAAAAACAAACATTTGATTTTGTACTGAGAGTGACATTTACAACTATGGAAGTTTTGAGAAAATAATACCATCTGTCAAAAAAAGCCCCAAAAGGTGCAAATCCTACACCTTTCACATGGAATTTCTTTCTACAGACATGTCATAAGCACCACGACATCAGAGAACTTAAGCATGTTGGATCTCTCTTGGAGCTGAGGTAAAAATCCAGATGACTTCATTGTGGGTAAGTTAAATATTTTAGAAGAGGTCTCCACATACAGATTGTATAAGATACAATGAAAAAGAATTTTAAAGTAGTTTACCTTTCTTTGGGTGTGCCAACTCCATGTTTGCCCAGTAAATGAGTATTCAAATGCTTCTTCATCACAAATGCCACCCTGTCAAACAAACAGCAAATGAGAAAGATCATTTTATTAAGCCTTTTTTTTTTTTTTTTAAATACAGTGTTTTTCTGTTTTGAGCATGCACTTGAACACATTTCATTAAAGGCAGACTTTAAAAAACCCCTCCTCTGCTAGAGTGTGACTTAGATCAGGAGTTCATTCTGTAACAACAGGCTTCCCTCATTTTGCAGTCCCTTGGCTTTTTCTCTCACAAGTCCCAGCCATACATCATTGGTCAAAAAACAGAAAACCGGTTTCTGGTTCCCTTTGCAAATTAAAACATCTCCACATTATACTGATAATATAGTCTGTTGTACCCAAATAACATTGTCTCATGTTATAACCTAATACAGTTTTAGTTACACCTTTGAATTTATTTAAGCCTAATGGACCCATCCTGCAACCTTTCTTCATACAAGTAGTTCCATTGTTTTTAATGAGAAACATGAAAAAAACAGCAAGATAAGATGCTTTAATCACTGCTTACGCCTGGTCAAACTTCACTGTATTAATTATTTAAAGAGATATACATAGAAACAAATTAATAGCCTTAGTTATTTTATAGCCTTGTGAAAAAAAAGGATGAAAAACGTGAGCACATGTTCATGAATACACTATGAGAAGGAATATTGTTCAAACTGGCAAGACATTTGTCAAAGGTCCAACAGCAGCAACAAAATACATACTACCTGGCATCATGTTTCTACCAAACCAAACACAGATAATTTACTTTAATTTTGGTGACATACATAATGAAACAGATAGAAGCCTACCAAGTACTACTCTTCCACTGATAAGACAATAACATCCATTTAATTATGTCATGTGACTGCTTCAAACAATTTAGATATCAGACTGAAGCTTCAAACTAAAATGGTTCTCTCGATAAGCAAAAATTTTACTGCTGCAACTTTCAGTGTGAAAAGGGCTTGCAAACATTTTTGTTAATTATGTATTACAGCTGTCCTTCATAAAGTTAATTACTAATAGCTGAAAGGCAATAGAGTCTATTTGCATATGTACATGAAAGGCATGACATATGCAAAAATATGATTTTAATTAGCATTCCATGATATGAAGGGCTACAAATCAAACTGGCATGTTATAAGATTTTTAACATTAAACGCTGAATTCGTCTGGACGTGTTTGCAGTAATGGACAATGGAAGGACTGTAAAACACCAGCACTATGGGGTGTAAGAGCCACAAAAGCAAAGACACAGTACTTTTCCTTTACAATTATGTTAATGTAGCTTTTCTGTGTCTGATCTTTTTTGGGCACTTGCACATTATTACAGAGAATCTCTCTTCTGCATCCCTTAAGGTCTAAGATTATAATACTGCCTTATTTAAATGATACAAATTTCCCTATTTTTTTACAAAAATACATTAAAAAAGTATCTTAAATACTTTTCCCTACACGACTTATAACTATGGCATCATAACCATTACAACTGTGAATATTATATTACACCGTTACCATCATTACCATGCAAGTGTCATCAGAATTACTGTACATAGGGAAAATATTTGTAACAAAATAAAAAAATGTGTTCTAATAAAAGCGTAAGGCATACAAAATGTACTGCCCTCGCTTTTCGTCAGAAATAGTATTTCCACGCAGCTGTGAAAGGTACCAAACGTATTTTCATTTAGTAATACCTGCATTTCCTGTTACAAACTTCCATTATCCCCCTTCTCGAAAAGAAAAATAAACTCAATGATATTACTGTTAAAGGGCAATGTGCAATCAGAGTTGTAAAGGGATACTTTGCTATTTACATGGAATATAAAGATTCCAACCAGCTATACAATATTTGCAGGGAAGTGCTTTTTGGCTTCTGAGCCTGTTTAGTTGAAGCCTCCAAATGAAGGCTGACCCTTTCATATAGCACACAACTGCAGGGGGTACATATAGACATACCTTCCTGAAAAATCAAAGACAAAGGCCTTGGTAATAACATGAAGCAATTAATCTCGCATTCTGCCTCCTCTCTGTTGTATCTACGTTCTAGCAACCATTTTGCCGCTGTTACACAGCACAAATAAAATGAACCCTGATTCAGTTCGCGCCTCAGCACCTACTAACATTTTAAGCTTTTAATGTAAGACTTGAAGACTTCAGACTTGAGGAGGGGAGAATACCTCAGTGCAAGTCTGGAGCACTCAGCATAGCTCAGGGGCAGCTTCCCACCTTACAGAATCAGACCTTAAAAATAAAAGCAGAGGTGCTATTTTCATAAGAAATTGAGAAAGATGAAAAAGAATTATCAACAGAGACAGCCATTATTACAGCAAGGGGCAAAGTCTAAACAACCTTGTTTGGATGCTGAATTTGAGGACCACCCATTAAAACAAACAAACAAACCAACCCACAAAGAGAGACAAGTGGGAACTATTTGGTTTTGTTTACTAAATCCTGCAGGTGATTTTCAGAATGGCAGTAGCAGTGTTTGCTGGCTTTACAAAACAAATGCAAAAATGTTTTCCATACATTCAGTAACTCTAGGTTTCTAAGCAATTACTGGTTTGGTAGTCAAAAAATAATGGGTTTATCTGTGCTATTTACCTCTGCTGAGGTAAATCAGTTATTCCCAAGCTACTGCTATGATTGAAGTGATAGATATGACTTAGCCTTGGCCTTTTAAATTAATCTTAAGGGAAGTTTGACTGGCACCTATAAGGACTCACTGAGTGAATGCTTTCAAGATACATTGCATTGATACATCTTCAAATCAAAAGAAATCTTTCCATCAGCAATTGCTAAGCACCAATTCAGGCTTCACCAAATTTCTCATTTCTTGTTTTTAATTCTAGTGGAAATATAAACATTCAAATGCTAAAAGCTAACTAGTTTCAGAAACACATCAAAAGAGAGTAGAAAAAACCTGTAATTGCATTACTCTACTGTTTTAGATACATGCAAACCAGGCCATACTAGAGGCCTGGAACCAGTTTTACATTATCTGGACAAATTCATCCTCAACCCACATGCAGACAAGAAGTCACAGCCCAGCTGCTCTCCTGCGGGTCAAGTCTCAGGCAGACATGTCTAGCCTATACATCCAAGTCATGGTCACTGGGAGTTCCCTTCATTTGGTAGGAAGACTACTAGAAGCCTCCTCTTAAAGTGGTACAAAGTGAGTAGGCAGGATTTCTTTTGCTGGCACAGTAGCATTATGTTGGGTTAACTTTTTTAGTGATTTTCAACTACTCTAGTTCCAAACCAGCGATATCCTCGGTCATATGTTCAAACTACAGGATAAATTAAAGACAAGCTGAAAAATTACACAGAACTTTAGAATAGCATCTTCATTCCCTACAGACAACATTTTGCACACAAACTATAAATAAAAATTACTTTAAATCATAAATATATGAGCACCTTTCCCAAAATAAGTTTTCAGAATATTCTGGTTTCAGTTTAGAAGAGTTGTGGCTTTGTAGGAACGTGACCATCCATATTCCATGGCAATCTTCAAACAGTACTTGGACTCTCTCTCAGAACGTCTGTAACTGATTTAGGAGCCTCTACAGACTTGTCTTCAGTTATAAAAGCACATTTTAAAGTACAAAAGAAACAAAGGGACTTCTAATTCTGGGAATAAAGAAACATATTGAACAATCTTTACTTCCACTTTTTATTCTAGTGTAATACAAATTCTTCAGCATGTACAATGTTTATCATCACAGTACCCAAGGAATATGAATAATCTGTCATGTATTGTCTGTTCTCTATTTTCTCTGTGGGGAGAGAACTGTTCTCTGTGAAGTATCTTGCTTTGAGAGGGCAAAAGATTCTAAGTTTTATTATGTTTTGAATCCATAATAGCTCTTTCCTTTTTAATAAGTACATCCCTGGGTTAGTGAAAAGCCTAAAGAAAAAAAAAACCAAAACAACCAAAACCCACCAAACAAAACACACACACCCCCCCACCAAAACAAGCATTCTGGGCCATAAAGTCATGAAACCTGTTATTTCCTGTGTGTTTACCAAGTGCTCAGCCTTGGCCTAGTTCCAAGGAAGGCGCTACATCTTACCTCTACCAGAAAGCCACTTGAAGCCATGGTGACAAACCAGTCATCTTCTAACAGCACATAACTGTTGAGGAGGGCCAGCATGGGAATTTGTTTCTGTGGGACTCTACAAACAAGGTATCCAGCAGCTGAAGAGCAATTTTAAATCACTTCTCAGTGGATACATTGCTCTCTGCAACTGCTCGTGGAGAATTTATCTTACAGACAACAATGTTCAATGACAGCAGAAAAGTCCAGGAGAATAACAATGAATATCTAGCCTTTATCCATATTCTCAATATCTTTTACATCTCCTTTAAACTGTCCAAAACCTCTTTATACACAAATTTAACCCTGAGAATACAGGTGAGCTACTGCATGACTCAAGTACATAGGATGTTTTAAAAAGCTGCTTGAGAGCCTCAAAAAAAAAAAAAAATCAAACCCATAAACAAAACTAAGAGAAGCAGAAAAGAATGCTATCATTTTAAAAATATTTGTATTTAGTGCTTTGTATTAGCATAGGTTTCAGGCACATGGAAAGGACAGAACATTTTACCATTTTGGATGAATCAGCTGGGAGATCTGACAGCATCAAGGAATAATAAGAAAAAGGAACTCAAACTTTTATACACCATCACAGAATACAATGAAATAATACATTATCCTGTTCACATCAGGTTTTGTTTTCCGTGATCTGTGCTTGAATTTCTGTCCTTGTATTTTCACCCAAGGCAAGAAACCAGAAAATCAAGGCAGGCTTCACAGATCATGCCAAGATAGGGGACTGGGATATGTTCAGGTAAGTAAATAACAATGTGAAATCTATGGTTCTTACTATCTCAATGAAGCATTCTTGTTCTTACTGTTTCTTTAAAAGCACTGGAAACCCTAAACATTTGTAGATGAACATGTGGTTCCCATGGAGCCATGTCAATAAGGATATCAACCAGTAGGAGAAAGAAATAGTTCATTTTCTCAAAAATTACCAGGACCCGCATGTATTTCAGAATGTTCAATAAAACTTGTACATGTAATTACAGATTTTTGCATGCACTTGAGTTGTGCATATTCTACCCATAAAAGTAAAACTTCACATATTCAAATCAGCACTCAGTCAGATAGTATTTAAACAGTCTACATGAACTAAAAAACTTCAAGTTTTTAAATTCCCCAAATTATATCAAAAGTTGCTACCCAAATCTCATGTCTCCATCAGGATTTTGTATTCATCAGGTTAACTTCAGGAAAAAGAGCACAGAGGAAAACGCAGAACTGCCCAGAAAGCAGTGGCTTTCTATGAACAAGTAAGCTTTCCTTTCCATGCATCAAAAGTCTAAATTCCTCAGAATTTCTTCAAGTCCATCATTTGTGGATGTTTGCCGATTCTGAAGGGTCCAGACTGGGGCTCTGATAACTCTCTTGCATGACTGCGCGCAAGGGACTCAATTTAAAAGAAAGTATCTGGCAGGGCAGAGTCTGGTGTGGAAGATATCCAGTAGTGTGAAAGGCTTCATGCCCTTTGTGACAAGATGTCAGGTTCAAGTAAATATCTGGCAGTGCGAAGTCTAATGTGGAAAGCATCCAAATATCTGAAAAACTTCATGTCCTCTGTGACAGGACGTCAAGTCCTAGAACTCTTCATAGGAAAGATGGGTTTTTCTCCAGACTCATCTACTAGCCAAATGAAGCAGGTCTTATTACTTCTAAATAACAGCAATGATTATTCCTCATAAGTTAAAAAAAAAAAAAATCAATAATATTTCAAAAGGTTAACAAGTCATGCATGATCACGCCGTCTGCAATGCTGAGAGTGCTGTGACACGCTGCCTTCTACTCCCTGCTGACCCCATGTGTCAGAGAAGGATATGGCTGCTTTATGCTCCACCCTCACCAACACTGGTAACTAAACTGGGAAGCAAAACACATCCATCCATCCACACCTTCAAGTGTGAGTAACTTGGCAGACTGGAAGATTCAAACCTTTCCTCTTGAAAAGAGAAACCAAAGGAGGTAAATGAAGACAACTTTGCCATCACTAACAAGACAAGAACCCAGGTTACCACAGGAAGATATGGTAATTCATGGAACCTAAACATCAAAATAACTTTTGAATTTCTGAGAACTATCAGCTTTTCTGCTTCAAGTTTGCGTGGTTTTTAGGGTGTTGTTTGGGGTTTTTTTACAATTTTCCATGCAACAATCAGGTATGTCTCTTAATTATTTATTAGCTTCTTTTCCATGGAGAAGTTTTGCTACTGAAGTTTAAAACCCAACATTTTCAAGTGGTTTTTATGCTACTATGAAATCATCAGTGCAATGACTACAACCTCTTCTAAAAATACCTCATCCCTCTTTTACTGTTACTTGTAACAAGCTAGCAATGAAGCCAAGCTACCCAATGGAAAAAAAATAAAGAGAGAACACAACAACTTGTATTATTGGAACACCTGTGCACAGCTTGCACCCAAGGTAGACTTGAGTATCACAGCAGCTACTGGTTCTGCCTTGCTTTGAACAAGATGACAGACAACAGGATTGTCAATGTGCTGTTCAATGACCTGCATCAATCTCAAGAATAATTTACTGCTATATCAGACGGATCATTATGGATGAGCTGCGCGCTATCAATCAATCAATCGACTGTGTTGCTCCTGCATATTCCTGCATCTATCAACCAGAAGAGAGAGACATCCCTCAACATATTCTTGTTGCTCTCTGCCACCAATCTACAAGGCTCAAGATAGGAAAACATTATTAGCCCCATGGCCACAAAGTAGTAGCAATAGGCACAATTATCTCCCCTTACATACTCTGGCAGAAGAGACCTGGGTACAAAGAAAGAGCAAACTAAATAAAACAGAAAACATCCTCTACTGTTCCACTTAAGCTTATCTTTCCATCCAAAGTTGTTGAGTCTTCTCACCATCCCACTTTTAAGCTATATATAGATATAGATAGATAGATATAGATATATATTTATAATATAAACCATCCAGGACAGAAATTCAGTCTGTTATTGCAAGGACTGTGGCAAAAAAAAAAAAAAAAAAAAGAATTCACTGGCAGTATTTATATTATTTCCTCCCCCATGAGGGAACTCATTTACCTGTGTGCCTCACCTGAAGTTACTTATTTTGTAACTGAAATCAAAAAGGTTTCCTGTAAGTTAGCTAAAGGTCCATTCTATACTTTTTTAATTTGAAGGTATTGTGTAGTGGTGTTTTATTTTAAATACAAAAAGTACCCTTCAATAGCAGCTGCAGGAATAAGCCACATCCAGCCAGTGATAATTGTTATTAACACAAAAAATTAGTAGAAACTTAAAAGTGGAACTGGGAACTTTTATATTTGGAGACACAATAACAAGTGATAACTGTAAGTTAACAAATTGCACTCTTTGTTTGCTTAAAAACTTAAAATAGCTAAACAGTGGCAAAAACTTTAAAGTCAGGTGTTCCCTCTCTCAGAAAATCACCTTACAAATATATGAGAAAATTAGTACCACTACAAGAAATGTTTGTTTTAATATTCAGAGAAGTTAATGAATGTTAAGTGATAATGGTAGACAGCAGTAGTATGTAATTAGATTTCTAAACACATCTTACCAAATCACTCCTAAGCTAAAAGAATCACATGTTCTATTAATTTTCATTGGTTATTGAGCATCTGTAACTGTCACCTCTAACAGGTGTTTGGTAATCTAACAGCTGCACAAAGTACTAAAAAAAAAAAAACAAACCAAAAAGACAGAATCACAATGTGCTTTCTCTAGCGCTGCTATCAACCTCTCAAGTCTACCACAATGCAGAACCTCTTTTCCTAAAGTCTGAAATGCAACCCTAGACTTGGTGTTGGGAGTGCCTTGCATTTAAGAGAGGTTACCACTAACATCCAAAACCAGGACATCACCAGAAAGCACACCTGCCATGCTAAATGAGGCTGCAGAAATGCTTTATACATAAATGAATGTTTACAGTTGTAAGCACTGTGATCCAGAATAGTGCTTTACCAACCTTGCCACCAAGACATGGCTTATGTCTTTTCTTTTTTCATGATCTGTATATCCAACAGTCTGTGTGGTCCCTCCCTTTTCCATTCCTTCCACTTTCTTATGTCTTTTCTTTTTTCATGATCTGTATATCCAACAGTCTGTCTGGTCCCTCCCTTTTCCATTCCTTCCACTTTCTTATGTCTTTTCTTTTTTCATGATCTGTATATCCAACAGTCTGTCTGGTCCCTCCCTTTTCCATTCCTTCCACTTTCTTCAGACACTGGCTTGTCCTCCTGTTCATGATCCACTCCATTTCCTACCATGCTCAGGACTTCAGATAGAGAATTTGATGCAGTAGGCACCAGTTGCACATATCATCATCTAGCATCTGGAAAGCAACAGCAAGATAAACAGGCTAATATTTGAAGGGAGAAATTCTTCAAAGTAGATTCAATCTTTTGGGTGAGTCAGGTGAACTACATCTCCAGGTGCCTTGAGAGGAGTTTTGAAATACTGGACTTTCTGCAGGCAGTTTGTAAAGAGCTTCCTACTGATCCCAAGGAGCAAAGTCCGTGCCTTTTGAAAGTGCAAGAAACAGACTGTAAGACTACCTCAAAATAAGGATGTTCCAATGACTTTCTACTTTAAAGAAGAATTGATAGAGTCAAACAAATATATTTAATACTTTGCTATTCCTGAATAAAAAGTCACTTTTCATGTAGCTTCTTCCTGACGGCTCAGAAATCGCACTGCAGACTGAATTACCAGCTTTATACAGAACTTCTACAGGAAGAGCTATCTTGAGAATGAAATTCTCCTCATCAAAAGAATCTACTGTTGCCTGTCTTTAAAGGAAATCAAAACAAATCTAAAGATAGTTGATCTGTGGACTAGAAAACACATAGGGCCTGCAGTAGCAGTGCCACATACATAGCTCAGTCAATTCTGCAGCTACAGCGCCTGTGGTCTTTTGCAAAGTTGAGAGATACCAAGAAAGGAATGAGATGAATAAATTGGTCACTTTCTGATGACTGAACTGCTCAGAAGTCACATACAATCAGAAGACATACACAATTTTTATTGACAATTTCCCCACAATTTGAAATGCTGCTGGTGATAGATGGTGGCTGGAGAGAAGACTCTGCAGTCTGCTTGATCTGTGAGAGTAGTGAGAATGTTGCCCTAGGTCTTTTCTTGACATAGAAAAGCAAGTGCTGGTTGATTTGTTTATTCCTGAGACTTAAACTCAGCTGTAAAACACATCCTTTTTGCCTTACATCCAGGCATTCCACAAGACTGTTTGACTTCAGGTAGAAAGCAAAATACTTCAGAATATCTTTTTGCCAAAGTAGCTGCATAAAAATAGTAAATCTATGACAGCAAGACCTAATCTGTAACCATCAGTAGTACCATCCACATGCATAAACCTTCAACAACAGGCTGGTCAAATCAGAATTGACTGGTTCCAGCCAAAGAAATAAAAAGGCTATTGTTTGGGTCAGATGGGTTTCAGTCCACAGAAAATGCATCTGATACTTGTATCCCCATAAACACATTTAAAGCACAAGGATGGTTCTGGCTTCCTGTGTCCAAGGGCTCTTGGTCCTGGCTGTTGCTGCCTCAGGGACTAAGAACCACCTAACACTGTGTCATCAGACCAACCTAACACTGGACAAGCATGTCTGATTAATGTTTGATTTTTCTTTGTTAGAAGACATCTTTATTAGTAGTTGAGCATAAGTAAAAGCTCAGAGATTTCATTTTCAACTGGCATCTCAGGCTATCCATATATTCCCATCACAGCCATGCCCAACTCTTCCCAAAAGTGGAGTGTTGCAACTTCCTTCTACCACAGAAGAAGGAGGCTCACTGAAGAAAGTATTACTTTTTCTTCTTTTACTTTTTCATCTCAGAGCAAGTCATGATATGCAGACCAGACAGACTGCTATGCCTTATCGAAGTATTACAGATCTACAAAACTCTCTCAAATTATGGCACTGAACATAGAGTATGCAGATGATATTAAGAGCAGCACAGAAGTCTATCCAAATAAGAATTCCAGGTGGAATAGTGGTGTTACTCCACCTATCCCATAAGCAGATACTAACACCTCTCATCACTTCAGCCACATACTTAGCAGGGGAATCATTAAGGCTGCCAAGCACGGTCTGGTGTTTCTCAGGTTTACCTCTGATGTCCAGCAGGAGTCACTTCAGAAGCCCAAAGCCCAGGACCAAAGGGATTAAGAGTACTCACCTGAGATATAACTGTTATTGAAGCAATAAAGACAATACAAAAGATCCCACTGAATTTAAATGGATGTTTTACACACACACACACACAATCAGGCCACATTCTTGCACTCCAGTGTGGATGTTGCATGCACTTGGCATGAAGACTGTCATCAGTCTGGAAAAACCACAGGAATATAGATCAGACAAATCAGTACAGTCATAAAGATGATATCTGTGACACAGCAGAAGATGTTCTCTGGCAAAGATTACTCCAATTCCAGCCAGCATCTGAGATTAACTCTGACCATTTCTGGCCACAAATCAAACATGAGAGATATAGGAACTACATAGGTGCCCAATGGAATTGAGAAAAAAACCATCTTTGATCTCAAGGGCCTGGATAAACCTACATACACATGCTGGGTGTACCTATGAACAAAGAAGTAAAGGAGAAATCAGTATAGTTTCAAACAAAAGCTTATGGCATGCCATCTAAAAAAGAAAGATGAAGTGACAAAGTACCCAAACAGATGCAAGAAAAGGAATGTAAATTGCTAACAGGAAAAATTACAGAACTTCAGTTTTTTTATACAAAGTGACAGCTTCGTCCTATAAAGAGACATAAACCACATCTAAAAAAAATATTATTTTTTCAGTATCTTCCAGAAATGAAGCTAAAGGGTTTTTCCTTCCAAATCCATGCTGTTATTTGCAACCACAGCCCCAGATAGCCTCATCTCAAGTGCCAGCATGAAACGATGGGATTCTACAGGTCCACTTTCAGTAGGAGGGGAACCTGACAGCACAGGTGACACAGGTGCCAACACACACTGTGGTATTCCATTTTATTCAGTATTGCATCACATTTTGATTTTCATGAATGGGTTCCTATCAGAGCACTAGAATTTAACATGCTCACAACTGACGCATGTCCAAATGCCCACCTGAATTCTCCATATTTCCTGGAGGTCACTTAGAGCTGTGGAACAGAGCATGTAACCACTGACATGCAATTCTCTGCTTAGCTTTGTAACAGGATGCAAGTAAAATGGCTCTCACATTGGAGCCAGCACACCTCCCCACTGTTGTACCTCTCACACCCACAGGGCTTGCTGCAGGGATGAGCTGCACCAGGACAGTTTGCAGCTGAGAAAGGCCTCAAATTTTAGGTAGTTTAGAAACATTCTGCAAAGATTAAAAATATACAAAATACTTCAGCATTTTATATTAATGGAAATAAGCAAACAAAAAAACTCAGCAAATCAAAGGGCTGTTCTGATTCTTTACCATTTCTCAGATTAGCAGAACTCCTCTCAAAAAAACATTACTTATTACATGAAATGTCTGTACCTGGACAGACATAGAGACAGAAAGAGTCTGATCAGTGTGCAACTTTTATAATACTGAATAGTAGGCAATGTTATGTGCAACACATAGCTGAATGGATGGATGGAATTGATTTTATAAAGGCGTAACAAACAAAATAGTCCAAAATATTCACTGATAAACACATGCTGGGGTGGAAACACCTATTACAAAATTACTGTAAAGATCCTCAAACTGTTCAAGGGAGAAAAAAGTCCAATTTCCCACATAACCTGAGAGCACAGAGTTTTCTGATTATAAGATCCAAGGAACCTGTAAACCCAAGGCTCTAATTTTCTTATGGCGACTGCGTAATATTTTGCAAAGTAAAATTGACTGAGATGGAAGCTATTTTGCATGGTACAGTGGCGATGGCTAACAAATGAGAGTTTTGTGAGCTGAATGTTAGTCCCCTGCCTCATCTGCCACCCCTAATGACAGCAGCCACCTGCTGTTTTATTGTCACAGCTGGAGCCGGTTCACACTCCTTGGTGCTGAGCTCTGCCCATGAGCGCCAAGCTCTCGCCTCGCCTCATTACTTTGATGAACTTTTTATGGTCAGCACCCATGAAGACCTCATCTAGGACTATACAACCTAGATCGGCTTCAGGGAGTGCTTCCAGCTAGCATGAGGTGATAATACACAGTGACACCACGGCTGCTACTGCCTGTCACTTAGGCAAGTCACTATACTTCTGGCTCTACAGGGCCCTCAACAGGTAAAATGCCATGAAATTCTGCTTTACAAGAAAGTTCACTCTCTTTCTTTTCACATTGCAATACAGAGAGATCATATCCTGCTACCAACATTTAGCTTTTCAAAGATAGACATTACAATAAAAAAATGTATCATGCTGTTTACTGCATATAACCACAGACAAGAAATCTCTACGTTCCTTGAACATAACCCTGTTGCCCTCCTAAAAAAAGAAAGCAAGCATGAAAACCATATTAAGGCTTGATTAACACCTATAAAAAATAATTACATGTATATTGCAAGAGAAGAACCATTTTAACTTAAAAGAGCAAAAAGCACAGAAACAAAAGTCAAGCCAGTCAAATCAAATTATTACGCAAAAGAATTCACAGTGAAGAATGATACAAGTTACTTCCCTCTCGCCTAAAAAACACCACGCACTTAAACATCTATTAGATATGATACTTTCTGAAATCAAGGTAACAACAAAGCAAAGCCTTTTACATCTTTTTTTCTTAATCAGAACAGGCTGTTACTACTTTCTGCTAGTTTAAAAGCAAATAGAATCATCCTCTCCTTTTCAATTTTTTTTGTACTAACAAATACTCCAAATCTCCTGAGCCTGTATACAGTTTTAAAGTTCATCAGAAATTCTTTTATTGACACATTTAGAGCAAACTGTTTTATGCTTGATCACTGAAATTTAACCCCAGGTTTACTTTCAGCAGTAGAATAATTATTTTGGTGTCAACAGAGCTTTACATTTGTCCATATTTACATATATCATTAAGATTAATATATGTGCTATTAATAATACTTTCATTAACATTCTGAAATCATCAAATAACATTTTGACTTTTGAATGGCTGTAGGCTATTATAAGCCTAAAAACCAGAACATTTTCAGTATTCATTGTGTAGCAATCCAGCTGATCAGTTTTGACAAATTCATGCAATGTTATAAGCCATTAAACTTCATTTAGTTTCACTTAAAAATTCCACCTAAAAATAAAAAGCAACTGTCTTTTTTGTACAGACAGTATGATTTCCAGCAGTTACCAGCTCCCAGGATCCTCCAAAAAGAAACTGCTGGAGTTTTGTTTCTTTAATTGAAATGTTTCAAAATTTATCGAGGAGTTTTTGAAATAATATTCTTGAAACCACTGACCTAGCAAGAGTTGAAAATCTCTATGATTTTACAGTGCAATTTAGCTCCTCTTGGCAAGGGACAGTGCTGCAGAGACACTGTGCTTCACATAAGACCCCTACAACAGATGGAAACTTAAAAATGTGTTGCTGAGCAGGGGTTATGTCTGCTGCATTTCTGAGAATTTACTTATGCACTCACTTCTCTATTAGTGCTTTTTAAGTTTGACCTAAACTGCAGCTGAAGAGACAGAAGAAAATAATGATGCAACAAAGGTTTCTGTTCTGCTAAAAGCTGAGCACCACCCAGACAGTTGTGAAGGTATTCGAGAGACCTCAAGAACACACAGAACCTTGCATAATGAGGGCCTAAAATGTATGAGCAATCCCAAATATAACTAATGCAAATTTCTCTACCACTACAATTTCCAAAAGCGCTTGTCTTCTGCACAAGTTCAAGAGAACTTCCTGTGAAGCACAGTGACAGATAGATCACATCCTTTGGAGAATCCAACAACATAAGAGAAAATTGTTTTTAGAAGAAAAAGAAATTCCTTTATTTTGACTAGATCACGTATTTTTCAAGTGCATAATTTGTAGGACTCATTTCATACCCTTAAAAATAAAACATCAAAAATGCGGCTTGACCAGTGCAGGGTAAGACATTATGAAATGGACATACTGCCTCAGTGGAACAATTAATGGTTTCAACGGAACAATATCATAAATGGTGCCAGTAATTAAATAACAATAGCTAAGAGATCTATTCCTTTTTTTTTTTTTAAGCAGAAGTGTGTCAGCAGTGGTATGCCTATTGCATGCTTTGTGATATGGCACACTTAAATAATTTTAAAAATTTCAAGCTTTTTTTTTATCAAACTTGAATTCATAAAGAACAACTATTATCTCGGTATTTATTGTCCTGCTATAAAGGAATTTGTTAAAGGATGCATAGCTATCCATACTAGCTATATTTGCTCTCCGTCTTACAAGAAAGTAGCCTGCATACACATATGAATATATGGAAATATGTTTCCTTTGTAACATTGGTTTGCCTTGGCATTATGACTCTGTTGTAGACTTGTATTCTAAAATATAACTTCAATTTACCCAGCACTTACAGTTCACTGGTCTGTAATTCTTAATATCCCTCTATTTTCCACCAATTTTAATTTTAGTTGCTGTTATTTAAAGTTCATTTTCCATGCCCTTTCAATTGTGATTTTTTTCCAATGTGACAACGAACCTAAGTGTCATTTCTGATGGTGACTTTCACTGGAATACAATGGAGCCAAACTTTTTTAAAGAGAAGTTACATAAAAATCATCAGACAGTAACAAGTTGTGGTCAATATGAAGATGAGCTGCATGTGAACAGACAGTCTGGAGGTGATGGGATTTGTATCCAATTACTAATCCCGGGAGCTATTCAGCCCTCTGAACAATAAATTTCTATAAGCTGATCCCTTAACCCATCACCAGCTGGTCATGCTACTGCATTCCAACATTAATGACAAAAAGGGAAACACCTTGCACTTTCTATTTAAATCTCCACAATGCAGGATACTCATGTTGGAAAGACCCCAGACTTCTTTTCTCATCTAATGCATCCTATAAAAACAGGAAGAGACATATAAAATTGTTTGGCTTAATGTTAATATTCTGTCTTCTCTACTTACTCCAAGCAAACAAAGAAGCTTTCAATGTACACATTTTTCCTAGCACTGAATAGAAATAAACATCGATCCTAAAATATGGCTAAACTTCTATGCCTGCTGTTAAAGAACAAGATATCTGTCTGAAGGATCTCAGATACTGTTGAGGAACTGTTCACCCTTTAAAAAAAATATTACCTCTGTAATGCTGCCAGTGCCAGTGTCAGGCTGGGCAATTAGCCAATTAAGTGTGAATAAGAACTGCCAAGAAACTATTTTATTTTAGCCTCAGAATATTTGTGTATCTGCGAGCTGGTGTGTTTGTGTTCATGCATCACTGGAATCTGGTTGTTCATGCCAGGTTTTCTTATCACACTTTTCTGCCTCTTTGAACCTGCACATTCCTGTAATACAAAATGGACATCTGTCTGCTGATAATGTCAACATACCTAGGTTCACAAGGAGAGATTTTGTATAACTAGATCTAAAGTAGTCTTTGTGTTCATTACCTGACCCTGTCTGCTTACACAAGGCTAGAGGAGTGGAAGAATCCAATACTGCAAGCACCTCTAGGAGACTTTAAAGACAACAGATGTGGAAGAAATCAGCATCGATTACAATATCCCTGGCCAAGCACTCTCCTAGAAATCCCATTTTTACATGTCATCTGAAGGTAATTCTCACTTCTCAAAGCAGACTGGAGTCAATGGGGTGCTGAGAGTATCCTGTTATCTCCATAATTTATATCTCATTATGCTTTAGACTCCTGTACATCCATCTAGGAAATTCCACTTGGAAATATCAGGACAAAACACATCTCAAGCACTCTGACCAGGGCTACAGCCTAGAAAGCCTGAAGACATCATCAGATTTCTATTTTTTTTCTATTTTTCTGCATTTTTTTCTTTTTTAAATTTTTTTTTCAGGATGGGCAGTGGGAAAGATGGTGTGCAGACCCACCAACTGCAGGCCTTTATCCTAATTCAGTCATAAAAGTACAATCATTTCAAATATGGATCCTTCAACAGTTGTGTTACAATCATTCAAATTCAAAACCAATGCATAAAATGATATACACAATTTACAAATCAAAACTGAACAGTGCCAAGTACAAATGGAAGTATGAAAAACCCTTTCATAACATTTCAGAACACAGGTATTACCTAGAATTGAAGTTACCTTCTTGAATACCTATTAGAGAATTTCACAAATCTTAACAGTACTGACAACTCGTTCAGAATTTACCATCACTTACACTAAAAACACATTCTACTTTTCAAGACATGTTTAAACAACCTCGATGAAAATTAGTATATGTTGTAAAATTGTGAGTACGTTTACTTACTTATTTTAAGGCCAGTCAAAGTAATTACCCAATATTGCTGCCTCTAATCAGGGATTACAGAGTAAGGTTGGGTACCAGTTAGTAAAAATGTCACTGATCACAGAATCACAGAATATTCCGAGTTGGAAAGGATTCTAAAAGCCTTCAAACTCACAGTCTCTTTTATCACAGCATGACATAAATGAAGTTGTGTGAGTGACAACCATCCCTTACACAAGGATTCACAGCCAGGCCTACTGTTTTCTAATAAATCCCACCCGTCTGGAAAACAGGAACACCATGCTAGCTACAGCACAAGTTACCCCCTGGATTGGTCAAAACATGCAACAATTGCTGTGCCTAAGGGTGAAGCTGGTAGAGCAGTACACCATGACACACTGAAGATTCAGCTAACAGCATTTTCCATGTACCCAGGAGCTGTGCTGTGGAGAAACCTGCCTGCAGGAGGGCCAAGCTTACTGCTCCAGAACTCCACCAGAGAAGAACTGTTTTTTCCTACATATTATCAACTTTTCCACAGATCCCCTCAGCTGGAGATGTTTAGAAATGGGACACATCACCACCTCACTCTTCCCTCTTCTGGGACATAACTATGAGCAGAGGAGGGACCAACATAACCTACAATATAACCTACACATCTTTGCCCTTGCTTTTCATACACTCCATGACAAAGGGAAAGTAGGGCTAGCAGGCAGTCATTGACAGAAGTGAACAAGCAAATTCTTTTGAATATTTTTCAGGTTAAAATGGAATTCCCTTTTTCACCATTCTTCTTATGTTTTGCTTTGTACATCTGTAGCTCTTGAAGTTGCCAAAGATTCTGCTTTTTCTTATTACTTTGGTAAGCACAAACATAGCCTTTCTTCTTACCTTTTTGTAGATGCATCACTAAAAAATTGTATCATAAAGCATTTAGAAACTATGATTTTCATTCCAGCAACAAGACAAATTAAACCGAAAATTCTAAAATGTATCTCTAAATTAATGCAAGCCTACTTCCTCTCAAGAAGAGAGCAAACAAGTGTAGGTTTCACTACAGTAAATATGATCTAGATAACAAGGTCTAATCATAACATATTTATCACCATCTAGCATTTGGCTTGTATATGATGTCCACAGGCACTTGTAGTGATAGCTGTCAAGCTGCATTCTTTTTCTGGCATAAAAGAGCATAACAACAAGGACAAGCAATGGAGTGCAGTACAGAGTAACAACACAGCCTGGAATTTAGCCCATAGTAAAGAAACAGTCAAATTCATTATCAACCTCAATGATGGAGGTTCATGCGTACAGTGGCAGAATGTTTCAGAAGTCACTAAGCTTGTTTCTGCTAAAAATGCTAAAAAATGTTTCAGTAAAATGGTACCATTTTCCCCTCCTTTCTTTTTAACCAGATTGGGTATCAGAAAATCCTAGTTAAACTAAGCATGTTCCTTCAGAAGAAGGTCTAAAAGGGCATGACCCCCCCCCGCTCAGATTTCAACTGCTTGTTCCAACAGTATATGGTCCACCAGTACATGAGTAAGTCAAACTACTCCTGTTTAAATTGGAGGTTCATGTCTCCTTGACAGGCAAATGACAAAGCTCATGCATCATTCAGAAATGTCTTAGGTTACAGTGCAGAGAAAGGCTCCTATCCTTTACAACACTTCTGAAGAACAGAGGCCACAACCAGAAAAAAACATACTAAGATTCATCTGTCTTCCTCAGATCACACTTTCCTTAATTTGTTTTTAATAGATTATTAAATTTATTTATAAGTCAAGTTCCTGACAAATGGCTGTTTCTCCATCCTTAACTTCTGCGGTGAATGCTTAACAGGTAGAAAACATAGAGTCCTTTTCTGAAAGAACAAAGTCCCAAACCAACCTTGCCAGCACTTTATACAGCTAACAGTTTCACCATGGTCCAAAAGCCAAAGCCACTAACTCCATTAGTTCCCAGGGAAGTAATGCATGTTTGGTCCCAAGAACCTCTTGATAAAAAAAAAAACAACAAAAAACACAACAAAAAAAAACAACCCGAGAGAGAAAAGAGAGAGACATAATCAGGTGATCTGGAACCCAGAGTCAGTTTTATCCATCTGCAGTTGCTCAGCAGGGAACTGAAAAATGGAAAACATTAATCCTAAAAATCAGAGGACAGCATGCCAGACAGAACACATCGCAATTCTGAGCTGTATAAATAGAGACAAGTTAAAGGGCATCTAATCTTTAAATTCTCCAAATTAGTTACACTAAATCCTATACTAGTTAGACTGTTACAGTAAATCCTTAAAATAAATATTATTTAGCAAAGGCCATGACAACCTGTGCTGCATTTGTAAACCTCTGGCCACCTGGAATAGGATCAAACTCATTTAGTATTCTTGAAAGTCTGTTCAAAAAACTAAACTTTGTATTATTTGTATTATGTGCATACACAAGGAGTATGTTCACCTGAAGGGCTATTCATAAACAAATATGTAGGCACCTATGGCAGTGACCACCCCCAAATTCATTTTTCATCTTTACAGTTAACAAATACTTCTGATTGCTCAATACATATGTACATATGGATGCAAAATTATATATTGATTAGTTTAGCTTTTAGCATAACATATGAATCCATTGGATTTCTCCAGAGTAACAGATAACATTTTTAAAAAATTATACCAATAGACCATTAGCATTACAAGTGAATTTATTTTCCCCAACAGTGCTAAAGATATGCAAAATTTTCATTTTTCAGAGTTGCATAGTAAATGATTAACACCAGCTCTGCTCATTATCTTGCTTAACAAAACTTCTCTAAAAACAAATAAATCAAAAATGCCTCTAACATTCCTGAATAAATAAATTACAGACCTGTTCACTGGCAGCAATGATATTTTAAAAAGCTTGTGCAAGCTCATTGTACAATTTTATTACAAAACTGCAATTTATAATAAAACTGTCCACTTTTTTTATTTTCTACCCAGTTTTATTCAAAGAAGTACCTTTTGTGATCCAAGAAATTTTTAAAAAAGCTCCACATCTAGAAACATCAGGCACATATTCTAGTGCGTTACAACATACAAATAATGATACAAGGAGAAACCTTACTGCCTGTTTTACAGTGGGATTTGTAAGAACTGCAGTTAAAATGAAAGAATTACTACTAATACAAGATTCCCATTGCTCTGAATGCATACTTTATATTTTTTTAGAAAAACATTTCTTGACTCAGACTTTAGGATTATTTTTCTTACATTACATGTGCACACTGAAGTCAGTCTGGAAGTAAAACACTGCATTTCCCATTCTTGCTGGAAAAAAACAGTGAAACAAGGAATGTCCAGTTTTGAAGATTTTTCTTTAAATTGCCTTCCTACCTCAGTCCCCATGTTCAGAGGAAAAACTTACTGTAAAATATCTATATTTATGGGGTAATTTTTTTTTTTGTCCTTGCCAACAAAACTGTAGTTTGGGGTCAAAATAGCCATTGCTGAGAGAAATGCACACATCACAGGAAGAATTTCCTCCTCAAAAGAAAGTATTGAAAATAATGTCTGCTCCCTCTGTAGAACAAAGAGCAAAATGAAACACAATCTGCAATGCAACCATAATAAAATGAAACTGTTATCTGTTGCTAGTTCCCTACCAGCCCACAGATTTTTCTTGGTGTTAAAAAACAGCATGTAAATTAAGGTGACTGAAACATGCTTTCAGCGAGCAGAGTAATATGGTAGCTATTCATCACCTGA
Organism: Aphelocoma coerulescens; assembly: GCF_041296385.1. Taxonomy (NCBI): domain Eukaryota; kingdom Metazoa; phylum Chordata; class Aves; order Passeriformes; family Corvidae; genus Aphelocoma; species Aphelocoma coerulescens. Next base: position 107,728,463 of record NC_091015.1, read on the forward strand.
AGTCATAAAACACTAGGTCTTGTCCTTAGCATATTCTAATGAAGCCTATCATGCAAATGAGAGTGACCTTTTCCGTGCATTCTGCAAGTTCACATTTATGTGAGGAGTATATATAGTTTGCCAATACAAACTAGCCAAAGACTGCGTAATTACTGTAATCAATTAGTAGTTAGTGTCGCTCTGCTCATTTGTGGCTAATGTCAGCTAAACCATTTTTGAGAAAACCACCCTGACAGCCTCTTTCTGTTGTTTTTGTTGCTGCTGTTATTCTGCAACAAGAAAACAAGATACAAGTCAAACTTCTCAAGATGGAAGCACTGTAGCATTTTTCTAAAATGCCTTCTCTTAGGGTGAAAAATAAAAATAATACCCACTCCTGTCACAGGTACCGATTCCCCAGTTAAGTTACATATCCTTAAAATGACATTGAAGTTTTCTGCCTGTAAAATGAAACATTAATATTTAAATATTTAAATGAAGGACACTCTCCCATGAGGCAGTTCAGACCAAGTAAGGAAGACTTGGTAGAACTTAGGCACCCTTTTCAATGGATGAGTAAACAGGCCATACCCTCTGCTCAGCAACAGTCTATTTTGTAGACAGTTATGGATAGGAAACATTACTGGAGCTGGTAATTAAAGTAAAAACTAATACTGTCTCAGAAATGGGGAATTTTACACAGGAAAATCATTTATCATGCCTACAGTTCTCCACAACTGAAATGAATTATCCTCTTACTTAGCACATGTCTATTTTATTCTACAATAGCTTCCAAACTGAAACAAGGCCCACTTGCTGGTTTTCATATCAAAATCAACCAGACATAAAGGAAAGTTATGCCACTATTTCAAATTAACTGCCTATATAGCACCTGATAAAAAACAGAACTTTAAGACAAAGAAGAATACACGATCATAGGTTTGTGTTCTCATACTCACACCCTTTACAAAAGTCACATCCAAGCAGTTTAAGAAATCAAAATCAACTCTGTGCACATTCAAAACAAAACCAGATTTCAAAGAAATAAGAAGTAAGAAATCAAAGAAATAAAAAATAATTCTATTTCCTGATTTACAACTATGATGAGAATTTTTTTTTGCTAAAAATTACACCATTTATGCAACATTGAAAAAATACACAAACACATGCACTTCATATATATGTATACTGTGCAGCAAAGAAGCTTCTACCTTGCTATTTTTTGAGGTTTGATGAATGTCAGTCAATTGGGTTTTTTGAGTTAGAAGAGAACTGCAGATGGATATATTACAGGGATAAGAAAACATCACATTTTTTGGCAGAGGAGTGGAGATGAGTTCTGGGTTTCTTGCATGTCCATATCACATGGCCAATGCTCTGAGCATTTCTATTTTACAAAATATTCTGCAGTAAAGCAGTTGCAAGGCATGTATCATTTGGCCAAGTAAAGCGTCAGATAAAGAGAACCATTTATTAAAAAAAAAAAATTACTATCAAAATCTAAGATTATTAACACATAAGACTAAAGAAAAATGTCAAAGGACTACACATAGAAAAATGTCAAAGGATTACACATGTATATAAAGACATAGCAATAAAACACCAGCTCTTTTCCTCACTTGCCACCTGTTTGTGGGTAAATCATTCTGGACCCAATTCTGAGAACACTGAAAAGTGCAACATTCCCTACAGTTTCACATGAAGCAAAACTACAGTAGACTCTTCTGGTTTTTTCAACCATAAAATGAAAATCCTACTTATCTGCAGCATCAGAAAACTTTTATTAAAAATGCTTAGAGATATTCCAAAGGATAAAAAAGTATTAAAAAAATGTATCTGTTCAGCAAGAAAATAGCATAACTCACAGCTAAGCTTGTGTCCCGTTAAGTAAAGAGGGCAGTTCGGGAACGCATTTGGAAGATCCCTAAATAATGTGGACTTTTGAAATAAAAGTTCAAAGCAAAAAAATACAAATAATAAAAGTCAGGTGTTTGTTTCCATGGCGATGGGGGGGGAGGGGGGACTGGGGGAGCAATCAAGTCGCAATAAGTAGAGTGACTTTGAAGATTTATTGCTTTCCTCCTGCATACTGCTGGAGCCAGGCACCTCACGAAGCATCAAGCACGTCCGAGGTGTCAATCCTGACACGGCGCCCAGCAGCGGGAAGATCGCTCTTTTCATTCTTGTCAGAGCGCGCCGCAACGGGGGCATCTGACAGCTACTGAGAGGGACGACAGGGAAGACGGGGAGCGAGGGCAGGGAAGGCAAGCGGCGCACCCGGAGAGCCTGGGGCAACACGGCAGCGGTGAGGAAGGCCTCGCGGAGCCGTCACCTGACCGGCACCCACGAAAAGGCGAGCAGGAGATGCTTCAGAAAGCGGGAGACTCGCCGATCACTGCTGATCCACCCCGGGATGATGCCTTTATGATAAACACTCACGACAACTTGCGACCAAAGTGCTGTTACAACACTAATTGTCCATGAAAGCTGACCTGCAGCAAAGCAGCAGAGTTCAGTTTCGATAGGCCTGGCTCAAGAGTACGACCATGATTGGGGATGACAGGAGACATCCACGCATCAAAAATCTCCGAGAACGGCTGACGTGACTTTGCACACTGTAAAAAAGCAGTGGAAATCCTAGACTCCTGGCTCTTTGTCAGGAAGGCAGAAAGGACTGCAGGGGGGGCATTTTTAAGAGCATCTTTCCAAACTACCATAAGCTTTGCATGGCCTTGAAAAGCATGGATGGATCTCTTTACCCTTTGTGCAGTTTTTGTTCTTATTACTATGTCTTTAACCAAGCATAAATCCCATGTGGTTCATGATGGAAGACCACACTTTCTCAGCCACAGAAATGTTCCTCCTTAAATTTCAAGATATTTTCTGACTTTGATTCAAAGGAACTGTTTTATCCCCATTTTGTTTCAACTCAGCAAGTGCAACTTGCAACTTTCTAGTGTAAACCCCTTGCAGAAATGCTGGAAGTGTGTCAAGGCAAGAAGGAAGCATTTCTACTCTTACTCTCTGATGTGAATATGTGTTTCAGGGACACTTGATAAAAGGATTATAAAAGAAAAAGTAAGGAAAACAATGGTACAGATAAGGCTATGCAGTTGAGAAGGATTAAGTCTATTTTTTAAGTATGAAAATAACTACATGGAAAGAAAATAAAACTCTTAAATTTTTAATCATAAGCATCATAGAGTGATTTACTGTTGCCATGATGCCTCAAATTTTTGAACACTTAAGTTTGAAAGGAAAGCTTCAGCTTTATTATATTTTGCAATTTACTATTGCTTCAGCATTTCAGGCTTTTTTAAATAAGCTAATAATGTACATGAGGCACCTTAAAATTAAAAATCACAATTTAAATTCAGATTTTGTGATATTAAATGACCTTTATTATATCTTATTAAAAATAGTGTGACCCAAAATAAATCTTTTAATTGGTAATTTTTAGCAGTTCAACTTTTGAAAGTCTAAGAGGAGAATAAAGTGCATGGAACAAAATCAATCCTGAATCTTATTTGATAGCCATAATTTTGGATCAAATAAACAATTAATCTTGTTTAACTTTTGAAATGGTTCAATGTTTAGATTGACCTAAACATAAAGTTTAAAATTAAATTGATTAAAAATTGAACTGGTTTAATTATTCAAAACATTTCAAAATTACCCATTTTAAATATTGAACAGATTGAAAATGTTAAGCTACAATGTCAAAAAAATTAGAAATGTGACCCAAGGATAACAAAAACACGTATGGAGAAGTTCAAAAAAGGTAGGAGTTTGGGGTCTTTTTGTTTAGTTCCATTTTTTTTTAAAGGAATAATGCACAATAAACTACTGAAATGGTAAAGATTGATAGGACCAACAAAACACATAAGACAATAAAAGACCATTAGAACAGAGGAAATCAAATCGAATGGGTTCTTTTTGGAGATAGCACAAGATTACAAATTAAGACTTTATTGCCCAGCCCCCTTCCTTCAAATGTCTCCAATCTGGTTATTTCTTAAATACTTCCCACTTTAGACAAACACAATAAGACATCCCCCATAAGGCAGCCTTTGGCATTTGTGTTGAACACGCACCCAGGTGGATCAGCAGGCAGGACAGGTCGGGTCATTCAGGTTATTAGATAAAAGGGTAGGAGACACACATCATTCAGACACAGTGGGGCTACTGACTTATAAGAGAGGGCAAGATGCAAATCATGCTTTTATTTACTTATACCCCTTTGCAAAATGAAAAGCAAGTTTCATACTTTCCCATACATTTAAGATTTTTTTTTTTTTAAAGCGTGTGACTCTACCATGTTGCGGTTACAAGGACACCATGTCATTTGTACTGCCTCTAATGCAAAGGAGCTTAACTGATTTGTTGGGATTGCTACAGTTAAAATGCTGTACACCACTGATAATTTAGTAACATATACAGAATACTGAAATAGTTTTACATCCCTGTACCTATGGGCAAAAAGGTCAAAGGTCTCTACCACAACACTTGTTATGCATTCTTGATTTATAAAAAGCCGCTCAACTTCAAATGAGGATTATTAATATAGAAATGCAAGAACCTTGACACAAACAGTTTAAAATAAGAACTTATTTTAACTATACAACCTTACTAAACCGAATATTCTAAAGGGACAAATAAAGACTTAATTACTTTCTCCTATTTTTTCTCCATATTAACCACATTCTTCAGCATTCATTTAGCTTAGCATTGTTTCCTAGAACTGATAAAGTATCTGATAGCATGGCACCACTGTTTCCAAAGAACACTTTGTACAAGCAGTAATAAGAGCAATATAACCCCTGCTTGGCACTTCTGCTACAAGTTAAAAGGTCTACGTGCAATCAATGCTGAGCTTATACTTCGTTAACAGACAAAACGAAGAAACAATTTACAAGAATATACATTCAAGAAGAAAATAAGGACGGAAAATTAAAAAAAAAAAAATCCATAAGTGGAACACCAAAACCAGAGTGTGATCATGAAAAAGAATGAGCACATACCACCAAATAAAAAGGGGATGACTAAGCTTGCTGGATCTTAGAATTCATATATGAGATTAAAAGAATATAAAAAAGAAACCACCCCTCCCTAAAACTTCTGCTCTTTCCAGGAGATGTAAAAGACAACTAACTATTTCTTTTTTAAGCCAGAAAAAAATGGGCTTTTTCAAGTACCAGAATAAGTTGGAGATAATTACTTTGTTAAACTGCCTAGTTTATAAAAGAGAGGGAAAATTTGGTCATTTTAATATAATTTATTATATAAATAGGCGCATATATATATATATATATACACACACACACACACATATACAGGCACTGCACAACATTCAAACAAGTGGAGCCATTACACAGAGACAATGGTGAAGATACCTAGAAGCACATACATACCGTGCTTCCTAAAACCTAAATATGCCTCTTCAACAGTGACAGAACGGTGCTTTATAGCAAGGAGGACAAGTCCATAGTTACTGTTCATCAGACACCAGGATTTAAAAGGTTGGATCACAGAATAGGTCGTGTTGGAAGGCACCACAGTGGGTCATCTGGTCCAGCCCTTCTGCTCAGGAAGGGTCATCCTACAGCACAGGGCACAGGATTGCATCCAGACAGCTCTTGAATATCTCCAGCAAGGGAGACTCCACAACCTCTTTGGGCAAGCTCTTCCAGTGTGCAGTCATCTGCACGGTAAAGAAGTTCTTCCTCATATTCAACTGTAACTTCCTGTTCCAAAGGCAACAAGAATCTTACTTTATTTCTGTCATTGGCACAAGCCTGAAGCCAACCCAGTCATTTCTCAGTGTTGCTGCTAACACAGCCATATTCTCAAATGAGGAACCTGAGATTCCAAAGGTAGCAGGTTCAGAAAGCCTGGCATTTCACAAGGCACTTGAGCTCTGCACTGCCCCTTTCCCATATGCTCTGCCTTACCTGCATCCCCAATGCTTCTCACTTGGCCATACACAAGAAGAGCTCACTGATGTAACCAGTGGCTAATTTCCTTTTAGCCTAAAAACTAATGTCATGCTCATCCAGCTTACTTTACAGCTTTCTGAGACATGTTTGACAAGAAGAGGCAAGGGATAAAGCTCCGTGGTTAGGATAGCACCAAATTTTGGCAACCTCACAAGCTCAGATCAGCTTTCACAGCCCTTCAATGCTGTGGTCATAACAAGTCCCTGCTTCAGAAGATGCAGGTTTTAGTTCATACTGTTTTCATCCCACGCCTGATTTTTATGAGGTCCTAGGTCACTAGTTACACTACAAATAACAGCCTTAAAGAAAGACAATATCCAGAATCTGTCTTCAAACTGAAGTCCAAAGATTTGAAGTCCAAACAATCCAAAGAAATTACACTTACACATGTGCCTGATGTTTTAGTTGGAGCTAGGCTGCTACCTCCCTTGAGTGTTCATTCCCTCTATTAATTTCTTTTCTGTTGTCTAAATTAGCTTGTTTTTCTTTTTTATGACACTCTTACCTTGACAATACCCTACCAGGAAGACCACACTGTACAACTCCAACAGTCCAACATCTGCCATTTTCAACAACCACCACAAAGAAAGTACCAGAAGTCTAGTTTCAAAGTATCCTTAATTATAAAGTGGTTACAAATGCTTAATATCATCGTTTATTCATGGGGATACAGCCTTTCAAATCTATGATACCCATTGATAATTCTAACAAATGCTCGGTCCATAAATATTTAATGGCCACTTGTGGGTGTTTTATGATGCTGTCTCTGAAGTTGACCTATTCGCAGGTTTATTAATTGGAAAAGGTTTATTTTACCCTAAATCAGATATGCAATTTTACAATATTCGAGCTATGCATAGAGGAAATCAGATCATTCTGTCTCACACAAACAAGGAAAACACATCTCTCACAGAAAGAGCACAAATCAAGTTAACGAGGGACAGTTTATTTTGTATGATTTCTCAGGGCTTTCAAACAGAAGACTGGTTGACAGATGCCTCCATCCTTAAATAAGCCAACAGCACTTTAATTGTAACTCAGTGGTTGTTCCCATTCCTGTGTGTCTAACAAGCTCCCTCCTTTCTCTTAGCATGGGTTTTACCTTGCTGGCCTGAAGTTAAACTCACAGTTGGCTCTAAATTCCTCCTGCCCTTAAGACTACTCACCACTGCAGTGCATGCAACTCCAGGGTCTTGCTGAGACATGAGATCTTGAAAAAATTGTATCAATTTGAAATACAAAGCACAACTGAGGATTATGACATAACCTATGGAATCAAAAATCCTCTATTTTCTATACTGGACCACTCCCTGTCTGGTCTTTAGAGCCTCACCAACCATGTCAGCATGATCACATTTCTTATTATAGCAGCAGCAGCTTATGCTTCTTTCCCAAAGATCCAGCAGTGCTGTGGTGCTGCAACCCTACCACCCCAGTGGAGTAAGCCTTTTTACTATACTTGAAGACATATCCTGTCTCTGCAAGGCCTTCAACTGAGTGGTTTTGACACGATTCCTTACACATTCACTGTTAAAACAACAGAAATATTGACTGTGCCAACAAAAAATGCTACGGAGAATACTCACAAAAATTGATCATTCGCTATTAGAACCTATTACTCTGTAATGACATATCACACACCCACTGTGCAAATACAAACCAAAAAGTGCATTAAATGACATTAATACTGTTGTAAATTCAGGCACCTAGTGCTTAGGAAACTCCAAAAGCATGATTACCTTTGAAATCACAACCCATTGCACTGTCCATATGCATCTTGCTCAATAGTCACAAAACTTCCACTATGTTTCAGACTTATTTTCAGTTTTAATGATGAATCCAAACATTTCAGCTTAAAAATACTCAGAAGTCTGTGTAAAACAGATACCCACATTTCAACTCAAAGCACGTATCAAAATCCAGAAAATTTAATTCCAAATTAAATAAAACAAAAGAAGAATCTTTTCATTGGAATTCTCAAGGCACTTGTAAACAGGCAGGCCAGGTATGTTTAACTATAACACACACTTTATCACATTATATATGCATACCAGACGATAAAGAAGAGGGGTAACATCTATCAAAAAGAAAGGAACAATTTCTAGAGCTATAGGGCTGCAATCTAGAAATTCAGAGTTTACTATATTCCAGTCTTTCTCAGAACATAAATTCAGCGAGGTAGAAACTTGCCCAGTTATAAGTGTGCAACAGCAGCCAGAACAAAAATCCTTTATTTCCATGCATCAAAACACTTCTTTTATTCATATATTGCACAGTATTAAAATAGCATGTCATTCTAGTTTAATATTTTTATTTCCTTCATTTGTGAGGTAAAGAAATTAAAACATCCAACCATGTACTGGATCTACCCAGAATCAGCTCTCAGATTCACAAGAAGCCTTATATACCTTCACATCCCTGCTACTCTGAATGTTAAGGTGGAGTTGCTCTTAGTGCTTCATTAATGAGTGGATGCCCTCAGCCCTCACACTACAAGTATCAGAGCACAGGGCCGTCCTTCCTAATGAAACACCACTGTACCAGACACCACTGTCATGTGCAAAATGGACAAGACAGTTGGCATTTTGCAGTACCCTCCATTATCATCATTCATCTACAGAATTCCTTGATTAAAAATCAGGATGAAGGAAGAGCTAGGCTATGTTTGCAGCATTGTCATCTTCTCTGGCAATAACTGGAATTAGCTATCTGTGAGCAGTATATTAAAGTACCATCTACAGTCAAATAGGGGTTTTTTGCCACTCAACTACTGAAGTTTAAATACACAAGAGCCAATCACACATGTGCTTTGGCAGCAGTCCAGGGCACTAATTTGTAAGGGTTTTAACCTGTTACATGGGCACAGGTTAATCTTGGAACCTAATTTGTCTGTCTGTTAAATGCAAACTCCTTGTGGCAAAGGCTGTGCCTTCTTGCCTTTCAGAGTAGTTTCTCTAACACAGGTGCAACCACAGCAAACAAAACTGATAACCTAAAGCACTAAGATATGAACAGAGCATCAGCGGAGCCAACACAACTGTTAAGAGCTTAGATCTTCCAAGTCACCTTTGCTAAAGCTAAACTAATTTAATAAACTTACACAAAATATTCCCTTATTCATGACTACATTCCACATGACAAAAACATATGCTATCATAATCTATTCACTTAGATAGCTTTGGTCAGTGACAGAGAATTGTTCATAATAAGCACAAATGCAGGTATATTTGTGATAGAACTACATTTGCTTATTGGAGGCCAGAAGACTGTGTTACCAATATTTTTTAACCTACCTAGGTTATTCTGAAATCTGAAGATTTAAAAAAGCTTTAAAAAGCTGTTTAAACACTAAACAGAGATGTTAAAACAAGGTATGTTCCATAACCATAAGCAGTAATTATTTTTCCCTCATTTATCAAATGAAAACTAAAACAATTTAGCCTTCTACTCTTTTTCACTGGTAGTGAATATTCTAAGAGGGAAAGCCTCAAATGACCAAAGTGAATGGGGCCATTGCCATGCTGGCAATTAAGTAAGTCAAGACTGGGACATCTTTACCCAATGGCAGGACAATCTTTATACTGGGGTATTAAACTTCATGGCCTGTTTGTTAACTTCATCAAATACTTTAAAAAACCATCATATCTTCCTTTCCCCTACTTACTTATACCAGTACTAACAAAACAAAACATTTCAGATATTATTATTCTTCCAGAACACCACATTTAAGGTAGCTTGTAAGCAATGTGGCAGCTGAAAAAATGCAAGACATCCAACAGCACTATTTAGCACATGGTTTCACTCTTTGAACTTTGCGACTTCTTTGATTTTCTTTCCTCATTATGGTCACATTCTCCTAAGCTGATATATTCTGAGTGCAGTACAGTAATTCTCCTTTTATATACAACACTAAAAACCTTGGAATTATGCCATTTTCATTTTTGCAGGAGATGCAAAGGCAGCGGCTGTCTTTAACATATATTTTCTCTTGGGCAGTGGAAGTTTTTGAAAACAGAAAATGAAAAGTAAAAGACTTATAGTAAACATTTAACTTCTCTATAACAATATAAAAAGGCCATACTTGCAATATTCTTGTCTTTTCAAAGTTAAATGATGAGGCCCATTATACCTACTCAACAACATGTACTCTCAAGGAGGTAAGTTCCTAAGCAAGAGAATGATGCAAGTCTCTATGTGTTTAGCCAGAAACATATTGGACTTAAAAGACATAAATAAACTAAAGTTAGAAGGAAATAAAAGGTGTACTCTAAACATATTCTTTTTTGGTTTCATCTTTTTAGCAATTGGCACCCATGTTAAAAAGGGAGGATAGAGCAGGTTCTCACAGTCTCTCTGCAAACCCACTGAACAGGCAGAGCTTATTTCACAAGTCCCCTAATTAAAGTATTGCTCTAAGTAGATAATAGTGCTGTTAACGGATGATGCCTGTCAGAAAATCACATACACTGATGGCCCTTGCAAGGCAGCTTATGCTTCACTCTTCCTGAAAAGCAGAAAGAAAATACAGGAGACAGCCCTATCTTCCAACAGCTAAGTTTTGTGGAACCAAAGAGAGATGTCAGTTCAGTTAATTGTGCAGAAGAGTCTGTCTTCCCTCTCTCCTTTCATGGCCATGAATAACAGAGCAGTTAACAATATTGACATTTAAGCCATCATCACTGGGCATCTGAATTAACACCTCACAGAGACGAACAGACAAGTTCACACCTTTCAAATCTACTGGGCTAAAGGCACTTCTGTAGACATGCCTGGATCAGTTACACTCGGTTAAGACTTCTGAGGCACCATAAAAGTTAACAATTTATTTTTCCCTAATAAAAGCTATGTCAGTGAAGAAGAAAGCAGTTGAAAAAGTATACTGTAGTATAACATAGCAATATTGTCCAAGTTCAGATTAGCAAAACTTGGTTGCTTACACCACAGGAAAATTTTTGTGCTCTTTTTTATGAGATTCTCTCTGGGTTTTTTTTATCAGTTGTTGCTCTATATGACTACAGACAAACAGTTCCTTTTCAAACAGCAACCACTCTAAGCAGCACTTTATACACAGCTAACCTGTAATTTAGAAACCAGGGAACAATTTTCTTCCAGGTGCTGCATTCCTCATGGTTTTATCAGACCTCATCCAAACATTCAAGCAGCTATTACATGGTTGTATGGTGCTTAGATAAAAAAATCCACTTTTATAATATACCTTCATAGTAATAATCAAAACAATTTTTTCCTAAAGACTTTTAATCTACCTCAAGCTGAGTACCTAAAACCACACTGTAAAGAAAACAGGTTTGCACATTACAGCCAAGTCTCCCAAACCTATGAGGGTTACCCAGCCCCAGCAAACCCACCTCTTCACAGCACTCTTTCCCACAACACAGTTTGCTATTCATGGCATTTTAGATTTTAAAGGATGCTAGGATAGCTAACTCTTCTTCCTCTCCCTTAATTAATTCTGACTCTTCACCTGTTTTCCATTTCAGATTCCCAGAGACATAAACTGTAAAAAATTAGCTCTTATTTGTACCTAATAACATTTTCAGTTGAGGAGCTTATATTGGAATCATACTTGCTTGAGAGATACTGAATCCCCTTGAGACTGTCTGCTACAGATATTATCCCTTTTAATTTCCAATTCTTTTTATCACAAGCCTTTCTCTACGCTACAGGACTGTGGAGATTACACAATAGGTGCTCTAAATAGAAATGCTCCAAGATTCTTAAATCTCCATCTCCATCTCAAATTGCTACTTAAAAGCCAGTCAACTTTGAAGAGTTTTTGTAACAGGGAAGGTCTTGGTGAAGCGAGTATTTCCAGTTTGAGTTACCTACCCCTTTAAATTCTGTGTATCATCCATTTCTACGCATAATGCAGACTGAGAACTACAGTCTCTGCTCCTATCATTTTTTTCTCCACCGTCTTAAGTGGGGTCATCTCCCTTATCACCAGGGAATCAATGCCAGGTTACTGTGCCATCAATTTAATCGAGGGGAGAGCTGCTTAAACCATCTCACATTTCCCATTGAACATAATGGGATTCTGCCTCCTCCTGACCTGTGGTGGTGAAGGGACCTTCCCCAGGTGAAGGCCGAACTGCAGCTCAGCCACCCCTACCCCAAACTCCACTGCCCCCCCTCTCCCAAACACCGGGGATCTCTGTTAATCCTCCCTGTCAAAGGCAGCTAGGAAGACAGGGGCTTCCAAGAAAAACACTGCCTCCCCCATTCAGACATTTAAATTGCATTTGGCACTTTCACAAGGCACATGCTCTCCACGGCGATACATGCATTTAAAAAGCTACTATGGGAGAAGAGGAAGGGAAGAGCACCTCACTTTCTAGAGAGAGCAAATGTGAATAATTAGTCATTAGTGCTAGGTTTTGCTTGTTTCTTAAATACATGGTAAACAGATACCTTTTGCTCAGCAATCTTGATGACTGCCATCCTTAATGAGGTTTTTTAAGTAGGTTATGACTTCTCTGGGAAAGGGGATGAAAGAGCTTTCATTCCCCTGTCCCTTGCTGGGTGCCAGGGTTTTGGAAATTGCAGATAAAGCTGTGTATTGCTGTAGTGTCCTTTGTGGCAGCACTAGAAACCAGTAAGTGCTTTTGAAGAAAAAGTGAAAGCATCAGAACAGAAATATTTATTGGCATTACTAGGATTCTCTGGAATGTTAGGGTTTTGTGGTCATTTTCCTGGGGTTTTTTCCCCTTTCTTTCATTATATCCAAAAGATATTGGTAGAAAGTACTATCATTATCAGTATCCTATGCAATTACATATATATAGTGTGTGTATATATATGTATCTTATGAACATGACACAACTCCCACACAAAACAGCAAATATATAAACTACAGAAAGGATTCTTATTCTAGTATGGAAACAGATATTTGCAAAGAAAACACACAGAGAAAGATCTATACAGTATTTTTGATAGCTAATATGGCTTAAATAACTTCTATCACGACCAATCTTCTCTCTTCAATGACAAAACACAAGCTAAATTCAAAAAGCACACTTCAAAACATTGCTTGCTAGCCCCTGAGAATTGAACACAGATAATCTTTCTTTCAGGTGCAGCACATTATCTGATCAACACTACACAAACTGATTTCCATAAGAAATTCTAGCCTAATCATGCAACCTTCGTGTTAATTTAAAAAATAGTCCTTGATTTTGAAATAAAGTTGAAAGTATAGTGTCAGTACAAAGTGAAAGAGTTATCATTAGCCTTCAAATGTGACAAATAAGAAAGACACAAACAAGTGTCAGGATAATTAAAAAGGCATTGTTCACTTTTTAGAAGAAAAAAAAAAATGAATTGCATGAGAAATATTAAGCTAACAAAGAAAGAGCAAATATGAGTAGAAAAAAATGACAGTTATCTGCAAAATTCATAAATGTGTCTTTTGTATAACCGTAATGATCATATTTTATGCTGTCATTTTACATTTAATTGCTCACCCTGGTACTTTACTTCATAGAAGCCATCAGTACCCCACAGAGCCAGATGCTGAATTGCAAAAAAACATACTGTGACCACAGACTTATAGGAAAGTAACTTTGCTGAGCTGTGGTGTATGACAAGTTAATTTTTGCAATTATACTTTTTCCAAGAATAAATGAAACTGCAGGTCATTACTATTCTATATCATTAAAAAGAGGCAGAAAATGTTCTTGATCATAAAGGACTCAAACTCATTTTATCATTACTTTGACATATGAAAGCAACTTTACAAGCTGCTTTTCCTCAATGTGACCTAATGAAATGAGCACCACCTCAGCTGAAATATGTAAACATCTTGATACATTAAGAAGCACATAACTAAAGAAAATTGTTATTATTACACAGTGCTAACCCATCATATGTCTTGCAGGAAGGAAATGCTATATGGCCTCTGCTTACTCACAGCTATTAGCTCTTCTGTATTACACTGCATGTCAAAGGACTGAAGGGACACGGATGCTCAGTTGTCACGAAGACTAAAATCGTCCCCTGTTCATTTCTCTTTCTATGAGACGTTAAATGTTAGAAATGTTTTTAAAAATAATTAAGCATGAGTAATGTCCATCACTGTCAAATTGTCTGTGCAATCAAACAGCAAGAGAGCAGATATCATTATGAAACACGTAATGTCTGCCTTCTGTATCTGTGCTTACGTTATCTGAAGACTTACTAAGAATTCAGAAGTTGGGATGTTCTTAACATTTCAAAATATTTACTGTACATGAAGAAATCAGAAATTCTCAGAGCATTCTTTCTCATAAAATGCTTTTTCATTTTCTGCACAATTGCTTTACTTTCCCATCACCAATGCTAACTATAACACTCAAGTGAGGAGAAAAAGAGATTCTGCTTTCCAGATGAATATATTTATTAAGACAAAAGAATGAGAAGAAAATGTTTCAATTGTCATTGCATCTGTTTGCAATAAACGTCAAGAGCCTTTTAAAAAATTGACTACAGAGCTGACAAAAGACATCAGGTTGACAGGCAAAGAGCTGGAAATCCTCCGTTCACCCACTGAACGAGAAAATACAGGGACCCCCAAGCCACAAAACACCCTGATTTTTCAGAATCATCACTGCCAACCCAACCAATCCTCAATATTGACTGAGCCACATAGATAATTTGTTAGCACATCCATTAGTATATCTCCTAAATTAAGAGTGATTATTTACTTCAGTTTTCTTTTCTGAGAATGAGAGAGCAGAGACCAATAGAAAGGTAATGGAAGAAATGGTCCAATAAATCCTGTGACTGAGATTTCAAATTCATGGAATTAACTAGAAACAAAATCAAATAGATTTCTTAAAACAGCCCACATGTTACTTCATACCTTCATACCCTATTCTCATCCAAGTCCTAGTGCTTCCCTTCCAAACAAGACCCTTAACTACTCTGAAATTATTTATAAATGTTAGGGTTTGATAATTTGGAATACCTCTCCCTCTTTCTTCCCTTGATCTCCTTGCATGGCAGCCATGGATCCCTACACACAAGATTCTCTCTATTCATATACAGGTTCTGCAACAGCTGCTTTACAGTGTTTTCATAAGCACACAACAAGCATCTAAACACACTTGCTATCAAAAAAGAATACCACAAACATTGGACATAGCTGGTTTTTCTCTTACTTAAAATACTAAGAATGTATTGCTCCAAGGAAATGCTTTTGTCGAGAAGAAGAAATTAGAAATACAGAATAAAAGAAGTATGGTTTGAACTACATACCATTGTATACAAGCCTTCTATGGAAATGAAACACTATCCAATTAATTCTGTGTAGCTACAAAATAGGAGGAGGTTGTCCGTAGGCAGACAGGGTACCAAGCAGCTTTTAAAATCTCCAGCGCCACAATTTTAATCTCACTGCATCCTATTTGCAAACAAATCATTGCTAAGGAGATAAAACTTTACTATTGTGAATAAAAGAATAATATTAAAATATATTCATAGCACTTAGTAAAGAATATACATCTTATCCTGGACTACCAATTACTTGGCTAAAAATTTATATATGCAGCATGGAACCTCTTTTTCCAAATTTTTTTTTGTTCAACGAAGTTTTAAAGTCATGCCTATTTACAGGATAAGAAACAAAAAGCTTTCTTTTCACACATGTAGAGAAAAATTAGAAAACAGGCACTCTGCTATTTTTAATCTAACAATCTCTATCAGTACGCCTGTTCCAATGAATTTGACTCATCACAAATATATTTTAAAACAAAAACACAATGAGAAAGCAGAAATCTGTAGCTCACTAACCACTAGCACCTTTGCACCTGTGTAATGCAGCAACAATGAAAGGCAACACATGTTCCCTTCCTGCTAGGGAGGCAGCATTTGGGAAAATGGTAAGAACCCGGAGCAATTGCTGTGAGGTTACTTACATAAGCAAAGATATGGTAAAATAATCTTGTCTGCGTGGGCAAACCTTTGTAAACTTGTGAGAGTTAGCAGAGCTCAGTACAGAGACATGGGATTACCTGTGCAGAACAGTTCACAGAATCAGAGCTTAACACGTGAAGGACTAAAACCTACCTACTATCTCTCCCCTTCTTTCACTGCCAGCTTTCATCTGTATTCATTATTTTCAATGTATAACTGCTTTTGCATACCTCACGCTATACATACATTTTATTATACGCATGACTAGAGGAAAGAAAAAGAGTATTATCCTACAGGAGACTGCTTGGGCTTTTTTTCTGAACCTTTTACAACTCCCTTTCACCTCCAAACCAAAGGCAACAATTTTGGAAAACTAATAATCAAATTTAAAATAAAATACTGTTAAAGGTCTTGTTCACAAAACAACATTAAAACCACAGTACTGCCATTTGATACATTATTAGAAACAAAAATAAAATATTTGTTAAAATAAAATAATGTAATAATGTAAATAGAAAAAAATAGCAGATTCTCTTTAACTGTCAAATACGGATTGTTCATAGCTGGTACACAGTTTACTGTCACAGGCGCTTTGGTGCTCCAGAAGTATTAGTACAGCTATTAACTATTTAATTCTTTAGCTGACACTGTTTTAGGAGAGGGATTTAAATAATTTACTTCTACATTCTACTGTTTAAATTTTGCTGCTAGGAATTCGTGCAACAAAGTTGTAGAAAAAACACATGACGCTTGTTGATAGTGATATAAGACAGGATTATTATAAAAACCAATTATATCTTTTCATTCTCTTTTGCTTAATTAAAGCAAGAAGAATCACTATCTTTCTCAGCAGTAATCATGTGGAAGCTGTATAGCACAGATACAGTAATTAACTTAACCTTATCACTTAACTCTATTGGGTCATTGGAGTGAGGCACAGTATCAGTGTTCAGAATCAATGCTGTAATGCTAACATCTTTGAGCAGTTCAGAGATTGAATAATGCCATCTGTAAATGGACAGTCTTTGTTCCTGCTTAGCTATGCTGGATAAATGTTCCTGCTCATAACTTTAATATGGCAGCTTAACCATTTAATCATTGTACATTAATACATTATCAATATTGTGAACATGTAAGTACAAAATTACTTGTCAAAGTAATCAGATATTACTGATTTTTGTGCATAAATACGATAGGTGAGGGATTTTGTCTTAATTATATATTTTCATGAAAAAATATATAGCCCAGATTCTTTTTCATTTAAGAGAGATTGGAAGAATGATCATTTCTAAACATAAACTTATTCTTCCTTCATCTAAAGCAGATTTTTAAAATGAAATGGCATGTTCTGTATTTTCTGTGGTAAATTAGCCAAGTGTGCAAAGTTTAGTGCATTTCGGCTATACAGGGGATACTTGGGCATCTGGGGGATTTTCAAAACTGAAGACTTGTGCTGTATCACAACAAATTAGGCGTAATTAAACACTCTGTTCAGTGTCTATTGTTAATTGCAGCAACTAATTTGGTGCTTAGTTAGTGTTACGTTCCGAACTATTTCCAAGCACGCAGAATTCTTCAGTTAAGACTGCTTGCTTATAGCTCTAAATTTATTTTTTTCACCCTCGTTTGACAGATTTTAGCTCATTTATTACTTTTGTTAAACGATCAGAAATTCCCTTGCCAAGACAGTACTTTGAGGTCCTTCACTTTCACCAAGTCAGACACTAAATCATAGGGGACAATTATCAGCAAATGCTCTCCGACAGGCCCTAAGCCTGCTGAGGTAATGCAGCTGACAAACTTTGATGCGCCATGCCCGTGCACATTATGTTCACGTAGTGTGTACATCTGGGCACCCTTTATGGCGATGCAGCAAACAGCCAATCATTTATTCCACTCTAATTAGCACACATGTAAATCCTCACCAATCAAGCCACTCACAGGGTTACCGTTGTGGCAGCCATACAGCAAGCTGGCAGGACATGGGAAGAAAGTACAAGAAGCAACTATTGGGTTTGATTTGAACCTGCCATCACACCACGGCAGGTCCCCCCAGTCCTGACTGTAACCAGCTCTCCCCTTCACAACCCATCATCGAGCTCCATGCGAAAAAGGTCATCGGGCAGACTGCCGCCCGGCCAAGATGCTTTGATTCTTTGCAGGCTCTGGGAGCACACCTGAAGCGACGCGCGGCTCCGATAGCTCACAGCACCGGAGCTGTCGCAGGCAAAAGTCAGGCGTAGCTCTAAAGCATGCGGCACAGCATGGAGTACACGCTACCTCAAAGAAGTACTGTCCACCTCAATATTTTAGACCCCGTTACGTCGCCAGGAAACTATCTGCCAGGTGTCAGCATCCCTTTTCTTCCTCACAAGCCCAGGTGCCTCTGCAGTAACCCTTTTATTTTGAAATAAATAGCAAACGCCTGCAAAAGGACAGATTCAGGCATTCAGAAAATCTACTGACGCTGGTTTATATTATGCAACTCCAAAGAATACAGTGTGCTTTGAAATACCTAAAGTGGTTAGCTCCCATTTCCCAAAATTGAATCAAAGCAGTATGTAAGACCCTACAGTGCTATTCATTACTAAATTAGAAAATGCTCTATCTCAAAACAGCATTAAAATGTTCATGTAGATTGTCAAGGATACAACAGTTAGCCTAATAAAAGTATTCCTCAAAACAGAGAGTATTTCTTTTTAGAACAAAAATCCACTTAAATCCTGTACCTTCATGCTTTCTGTGCTTACTGCAAGAAAAAAAAAAACAAAAAAAAGCAAGTAAAACTGCATTTAGCAGTAGGATTTAGCTACACAGATTTACATTTTTATTCAATGGACTTCAGGGATAGAAAGACACGTCCACTAAATGCATTTCAAACTTTTTATACTTATGCGTAGTTTTACTCATCATTTATCTTTATCTACATCTAATTAAACATGTTTGCAAATTGATTTGTTATATTATACAAATTAATGAAGCAACTAGCTATGAGAAGTATGGCATTGGTTCAGTTTTCAAACCATTTGTCAATAAAGTGTCACTAGAAATTATCCTTATATATATATTATTCTTATAACTATTCTTCTAAAATTATATGGACAACCAGAACAGAGAGACAGAAAGGAAAACTGAATTGTGCTGTTCCTTCTGCAGATAAACTGGATCAAAGGCAGCAGGATGAGAACAATCTGCTCAAGAACTGTTAGAATCTTATTTTTAATCAAGTTTCACAAACAAAAGAAAATTTTAAATTAGTTTATCTTCTCACGGTAACACAAAACCAGGAAAATAATGCAGTGAATATTGTATATCTACCAAAAACCACTGAAGCAAGCACACATATTTACCTCAGCTTCCATGAACAGAAAAATATTGAGATGTGGTAAAGAGAAATTTCTTCCTGACATTATGGAAGCTTTCACTGTTGATGCTGCCTCTCTTGTCAGTCTCCCTTTCCTACAGAGCTACCACCAAGGGGGAAAGCAGGTTGTAGCTCTCAGCCTGGTACAGGCACTCAGGTAAAATGGTCTCTGCCAGATTAGCAAGAAATCTACTGCTGGGGGCATGCAGCCATCACACAAAGCCCGCATGCCCCAGCAGCCACTCAACAGCCAGCCAAAGCCAACTATTTCCGTGCCTCCTGCAGCCCTGTGAGGCTTTTAGCACACAGTACAGGGGGCAGAGAGATCACTATGAATACCCCCCACCCCAGTCAGTAATCTTTTCAGGATTCTTACCTAAATACACATTATCAGGAGGCTTCCAGTGAAAATGGCAGGATATTGTTGGCACCACAAACCCAAACACAGAAGGCCCTCATGGTTGAAGCCATGCCCCTAGGCATGGAGGAGGCAGCACACCCTCCCCTCAGGCTCTGCCAGCCAAGCCCTAGGTCAGACCCCATTCCTGGGGAGTGGCAGAGGGAGCGGGGCCCCCGTTAAGCCCCAGTGGGCAGGGATGCTCCCAGCACCAGACTGGCAGCTCCAGTGCCAGCATGGCACAGGCAGAAACCCCATGAGCCACCTACACTGCCCAGGAGCAGGGTAAGGCAAAGGAAGAATGAAATAAGGTCCTGTAGTGGTCAACAGCTGAGCATCACGCCGCTCCCTACAGCAAGAAGCATCGGCTGCTGCCTCCTGGGCCAGTTACTGGATAAAGTCACCATAAAGCAGGGTCTGTGCTGCCCAGAGTATCTGAGGGGAAGGTGGTAACCAAAGCATATTCCTCTGAGCAAAGAGAAGGGCCACAGACAGACTGGCCACCTACACCAGTTCTTTGGCAAAACACAGATAAAGGAAAAAATACATAACGATCTTATATTCTCCTTTAGATAGAATGTGTCTATCAATTTTTTTTTTTATTTATGCTTGATGCAAGATAGGATTTTGCCTTTCCTCATTATCCCAGAATGAAAGAATATTGTCCATGTAACAATGCAATAAAATTTTGAACACAAATGCTTACAAACTGCTCAAAGCTCACTAAGTATCCCCTTTGATCTGTTAATAAAATAAACAGAGCAACACATTAAGTAATATGATCTAATACTAAAAGAAAAAAATTGTGCTTTTTAATCCTCCTCCTAGTTTATGGGCACTTACTTTTTTATTTATTATGTGTCATTTAATTGGAAAATTAAAACAACCCAGTAGTTCTATTCTGCATTCTGAACTGCAGCTGCTTTATACCTTGCAGCTATAGGAAAAACGTTTAGAAGTTATACATTAGGAGTTTTTAACAAGCTTTAACTACAAGATCCACTTACTTCACTTCATTGCATACTGGTGGATGTTCTCTGACAGCATTGTAAGAAAAACAAAACAGTAGTTGCATCACTGTAATCACCATCAGATCCCCCAAATCCTATAGCCACACCAGAAAAGGCAGCAATGCCCCTATGCCATCTGCATGTCACTTCAACTGCTCCCCTGTCAGCAAGCTGGCCAGCCCACAACAGTAGCTGGCTCAGCTACTGGCTGCCCTGCAGCCTTTGAAAACCTGGCCATTTTGTCACATATGAGTCAGAGACTATTATTCCAGCAGTATGCATGGCTCTAGCAGGGCCACACACTCAAAACTGCATCCCAGCCACCTTGAGGAAGTAGAGAACAGATATAAGAAACCATCCAGAATGATAGATGATCCTGAGAACACGGAAAAAGTAAATGAAATACAGGAGACCTCTGTTTTCATTGGGGGGGGGGGGAAATCCTCAGTGAGGATTAATAAAAATTATGAAGGGAACTGACGCAATCACTGTAGGTGGCTATCTCAGCTCATCTCAAATGCAAAGGCAAGGAAAGCTCACCGTAGCTATAAAAGGCAAAGGCAATCAGGCAAGAAGGGCAAATATGTAGGAACTCTAATTAATGAACAATAAATGCATAAAATAAACTGCCAAAAGATGAGATCAAAGCAGGTACCTTTTTTTTTTTTTTTAATGAGACAATACACTGGTCCACAATTACTTTTTTGTAGCAATTTAATTATGACAATGAATAGCAGGTTTTTTTCTTGTTTCTTATCGGAAATTATAAAGCAGCTTGTTAAAGTAACAAAAATATGTATTGTTTGTTCATTTTCTCTTTAAACATGCTTCCATCAGCTTAATGGCATAAAAGACTGATGTGCCATGTAAATTCTTGCCTGTTGAGCTTACCTGAACCAACATGTACTAGTAGCAGGCACAGCATTGTCACAACAGTGCCCAAAGACAGCTTATTTGCAGTCTACAGGATCTGCCTGTTTAAATTAAAGGAAAATTCAGTGCTTTATGATATCCAGTGAGTATAAAATTTTGTGATTGTAATGACATTTTCTGTACTAAATTCCACCCATCATTTCCTCTAGACACCATTTGCTATGTTTCCTGGAATGCATGATAGTATTTTAGTAGTCTATAGAACAACTGGAACACCTCTATCCAACATATTTAAGTAAATAAATCCAAATATGATCTAAAATTCCCATTAAGTAAAAAGATCCTAATGTCAATTTATGCTTTAAAATTCGGAAGTAGAAAATTAATTTGAAATTACTGATTACTTTTTTAAGAAGTTTTACCCTGTAAAAAACTTTTTGTAAATTTTAGATTATCTAGGATGAAGCACCTCATATAAATTGTATAAATTGTTTCACCATACCTATGCCTCAGGTGTTTTACCTGCCAAACCATTTACTACATGAGACAGAAGACACGGAGCAGTATTTGCAAATAGAGAAAAGCAAATGACCAATGGCCCACACAAGCTATCTAATACAAAAGACAAGGGGTTATTCCAGAGAATGTGAGTAAAGGACTCCAAGGTCACTTTATATAAAGCCATGTTAGCTATTTATGAAGAAAAGCACTTTTGTATTCATCACTCTCAGGACTGTACTCAAGCTAAAATGCTCTCCTGGATCACCACAACTGGACCCAAGTCTTCCGTACTCATGCTCACTGTTGGATAATGGCTAAAGAGAATGTGGGCAGTATCTTTGAGGATCTTAACACTGCCATTGCTGCCAAACACAGAGATTCCAGTAAGTCACCAGACAGCTGGCAGAACGATGCCACGTCTTTCTTCAGAGGGTAAATAAGAAAATGACAAGGAATGACAGTCAAAGGTTTAAGATGTTCATGTACCTTGGCCTATGGACTCATCCCTGCTCCCTGCCTTTTTTCTCTCTTTTTTTTTCCCCATTTTTTTAAATCTGTCACCTCCACTATTCCTGTTTCAACCATTCATGTAATTTCATTGTCTGTTATGGCCATCTCCTTATTTACAGGGCCTGCAGGCATTAATTTTATTTAATATACTATATGCTTGACACTCCACATGGTGTTAATGAGTTGCCAGCTGCCTGTTGTGATACAAGAAGTAACCGTAAACCCAGTGTCGCTTTTACTCCTGCACTGGTTCAGTTTTCTATTGTGACACATAAATGTCAACTGGTATGATCAGAAGTAAACAGTCATGACAGACAGGAAAAAAGGAGCTGACAGTTGAAGGTGATGATATCCATTAGGCTTCTACAGCTGCCACCTCCTGGGGAGACTGCTGAAGGATTTGAAATGTGGTGCAGAGCTCCTGGCTAACATGGCTCTATGACAAAGAATATGCTTACCTTCAAAATACCTGGCCTACCACCCAACCATCTGGCTTATTATCATTCAGATAAATCCACTTATACGCACAGGACGGAGAAAGCCATGATAGAACACCAGAAGTGCATAAAAAGGGCAGAAACATTAGTCAATCAGCCCGATGATTCTCGAACAGTTGTTAAGGGAGCACGTCATTGCCTTGCTCACTTAACCATGGACATAAAAGAAAGGAGCTTCCCAAAAAGACAGAGTTTAAGATTTCAATTAAATTAAGCTGAATCTTAAGATGTCCATCAAGAGTAGTTAGAAAGATTATGTCCAAGTCAATCTTTATTCACGTTTCACTCTTTGTGATAGTAGATTAAACACTTCATTTTGTTGAAGAGAGAACTTTTACCTGATAAATGCAGAAGTAAGAAAAATCACTTAGGCTAAATACCAAACCAGTTTTCTTATCACAACCCGCTCCAGTGGACTTTAAGTTGCACAAACCAACCAAAGACTGTATTTGACATGGGAGAGGATGATTGAGGAAATCTGAGACCCCC
The DNA here is from genome assembly GCF_041296385.1 of Aphelocoma coerulescens. Classification (NCBI taxonomy): domain Eukaryota; kingdom Metazoa; phylum Chordata; class Aves; order Passeriformes; family Corvidae; genus Aphelocoma; species Aphelocoma coerulescens. Next base: position 107,751,988 of record NC_091015.1, read on the forward strand.
AAGAGCATGCAAACCCCCAGCAGACACCAGTGCCTTTGCTCTCTTTCCCCCACACCTCTCTGACACATTCACAAAGATGTCAGGGCAGAATGCAATGCTCAGATGGCACATGTACCTCTAGGCTGCTGCAATTTATGCCAGGGCCAACATATCTCAACCCAGAAAATTAGAGCTGTAACTGCTTCCATGATCTCCTCCTTCCATCCCCCAACACCAAAAGCAGTTATTTTTCCTTATAAGCAGCTCAGGTAATTGCCTTTATTATACACAATACTCATTCCTTAGATTTCCATCACCAACAGAGCTATTATAAATTATTTTAGCTGTACTCTTCATGCTTTTATCCCAGTATTGATTTTATTTTTAATGTAAACTTTTAAATTATAATGCCAGATAAACAACTACTTATATAGCTACAAGGGCTAAATTAGCAAGACCTGAGAGAAAAGTGCTGAAGATATTTGATATGAAACATTAAAAGCAAATGTTATTTTATGTAATACTAAAATGTAAAAAATTGCAAATGTAAATGTAGTTCCACCTTCCAGTGTACAGTAATAATAAAGTATTAGATTCAAGCTTCATAATTAACTTAATCAGATGGAGTTTTCTTTAATTCCCTAATTCCTTTCCTTTAGCCATCTAAGCTTTACTCAGGTTGAAGACTACAATCATGAAAGACACCAGCAGATACTACTGAAAATGTCTCCCTTTGCTTGTGTTACAGTAAAGCACAGAGGACTTTGCAGCATGTCTAGTATTTGGCCACTGTAGTATTTTAGACATACAGGAACACATCCCCACATCTGCTAAGAAAATACCTTCCTGTGCCTCTGACACAGGACTTAGGGAATACCTCCTTTAAACAGCTAAAATGAACACAGAATTTAAAGGCATGCTTCATCTGGTCTCTATAAAGGTAAGCACACATAATTACTGTATGCAGAATCTCAGCATTTGCAATTAGTTGAAAGCAATTCCAGTAAAAAATAAACCCGTTATACCATGGAATTAGAGCAATAGGTTAAATTGCAATTTTTGTCAACAAGTCCATTTTAATCTATCGATTTGCACAAGGTGATCCGATGCACTGATTTGAATCTTATACACAGAAGTGATACTGCACTAATTGAAAAATAATTGGATTTGCCCCACTTTATAACAGATTCCTTTGCACTATCAAAGTTTTAATCTCTGATGAGTTTTGCAAAACTCACAACCTAAAAATCACAGATTTATATCTTAATTCAGGTATGTCAAATATTTCAAGGTGAGGAGTTCCAAAACAGCAGCCTGTGCAGACTGCAATGCAAACATGAAACAAAAGTAAAACCGCTAACATTTTCCTTCCATATATTGTAGCAAATTAATTGTGTGTTTTGGTAACGTAGCTTATTAGTTTTGCATAATTTAAGTTTTAATTCATCGTTTAATTTTTAATTAAGTAGTCTCTTTCAAGATGAGCTTTCTACTCGCATTTTAGTTAGATGCTAAACATGCAATGCATAAAAGCAGTGGCAAGAATGTAATATTTAGTTCATATGACTTCCCTGTGATTTCAGACATGAAAGTAACCAATTTTTCAGAGTATAAAATAACAGCAATTGTAAAATGTCATATAAATTTTAAATAATTAAAGACCTCTGAAAATATCTGAAAAACTAGTGGGGCAATTAGAGTGAGTAGAAGAGCCATATACTTTTCTTCTTATAGAATTTGCTATAGGTTTTTTATTTCAGTAATTTGGTTTTGTTTTGGAGTGGGATTTTTTTTGGGGGGGGGGTGGGGGTGTTTCCCTCCACAAATCCTACAATTCTGCTAGAGCAATTAAGCAGGATTTCACAGTTCTAACTCTCTAGCAAACATGAAACAAAAAAACCTCTAACATACGCAATTCCAAATATAGAGAAACAGGCGAAGGGGTACATTTGTTTTTGCACATAAATAAGAAATTTAAGAACAAAAACTATTTAAAATTGCAACAAAAGAAAATGTGGTAGTAATTGTAATTATGCACTAAGCTAAGCTGGATGTTTATCTGTGTGTACAAAAAAGAAAATTAAGAAGTCTTGCTTATTGTAGACTACCTGATGCTCATTGGAAAATTCATTTAATTCCAACATTACAAACTTGATGGGTGTGAATTTGTTAAATATTACTAGTTTGGTATACCTGAAATTTATTGAGAGTAAAGAAACCACATAAAACAGCAACAACAAAAAAAACCAACACACTCCTTGTTTTAAGAATATATCTATCAATTCAACTGAATATTGGGAGTGCTCCCAGAATTTCTCAGCCCCACACAAGCCTGCATTCAAGGAAAGGTAGATATCAACATACCTGAGACATCTAAAAACAAAACCCAAAACTAATCTAACTGCATATGCTTTTAGCAGATGTAACATAAAGACATAAATATGAGTGCAACGTCAAGCAGTATTTTCTTTGCAAATCTTTTCAATGTCCTGAAAAAAAAAAAAAAAGCAGTATTTGTTTATATATAGGTTTTTATACCAGAATTTCTTTAGTTATACTAAGACTTCTAAATTGAGCTCCAAGTTGTAACATCTGCAGTGTCCAGAAAGCACACCCAGACAGAAAAGTACCACCAGAAAGATACAAAAAAATAAACATACATGTCCCTTTCCTAAACAAAAGGGGAGCAGCTGGCTATTCCAGTTCTGGAAGATTCTATGACTGGCTGAGGGAAGGTTGAGTAATTTGAGAAACTTTCAGTCTCTAAACCTTGAAGCATATTTTACAATTGAGTATTTACTAGTTGGATGAACTGCAGTGAAATTAAACCTCAGGAAAAAAATAATTCCTTGTAGGATCCACTATATAAATTCCAGTTTCCCTATTTTCCCTGAAGCTGTTAACTTCTGAGGGCATTCCTGCCAGGAGGTCAAGATCTCCCAGCAGCACCACTGCTGCCAGGCTCCTGTTTCAGTGGCACAGTGGAGTGGAGGCCCTGGAGGATGCAAACTCAAACAAACTTCCTCAAGCAAGCTGCCACAAAGTCCCAGAAAATTTGCCAGGTAAGAAGGCAGGAAACAAGTCAGAAGTTTGCACTTCCTTAGAATGTTTCATTTTGGGCAAATCCACATTCCTTAAAGAAAATGTTGATAAAATACTTTTTAACAGCTTCCTTGTCGCTCAGGCAGGTTTCTGGAGGAAATGAGGAGTAATGAAACCTTGCTTGGAGATCCCAGTCTAGAAGCTGACCTCCCTTAGGGCCGGAGCTGCTCTATGTGAACTGGGCAATAGCCTGTTCTTGTAAATCTGACTACAGGGATCAGTTTCGTGATCTGAAATAAAGCAGCATCCAGTGGCTGACCCCGAGGTGCACAATAAAGGTCTGTCAGGGGAGATACACGTAAAGATGGGCTACGCACAACTTAACAGCAGAGTACAGTTTGTGTTTACTCCTGCTCAACAGGAAGCTGCAAGAGGAAGCCTTGTTTTTACAGACCTCTGCACTGTTACAGTGGTCTGCTGTTCAGCTACAAATAAACAGGCATGGCAGAGCAATAGACTACTGAAATACTAATAGATTAATCACACTCATTCTTCTGCTTTACTGGGGCTTTACTATTGTTTTAGATGGTTTTGGTTGTGTTGTGGATTTTTAAACAGATGGCTAAACTACAAAGGCTATGGTCAGCCAAACAACTCTGACTGAGAATGCTAGTTCCCTCAGTTTAGCTAGCTTCCTATTGAAGCCAAGTGTTTTGAAGAAATTCAGGAGGGTTAATGAACATGTCTATATAATTTTAAGACTTTTTTTTACCTAAGAGTTAAGATTAAAGCCTGTGGCGATCCTAATGGAACCCCCCAAGCCCACCTTTAAATCAAGAAGCTGAAAATATCAAGTAGGAGCTATAGAAGACTTGGGCTGAGACCTAATGGTATCACTTTAGTTATGTCCAATTAAACTTTCTGACAGGAAGACCTGGGTAGATCAGCATTTACTGCAGGAAATGGTCACTTATTAAGGGCCACTTACTACAACAGCTTTCTTTTCTCAGGACAAAAATACGACATGTAGTATTGAGGGACTCTCCAGCAGTTCCCCATCAACAGGGTACTACCACTATAAAAAAAAAAATGAACTTACTGAGCAATTCAACATAGGTTTTCCTTCCCTGAAGTGCAGCAATATAGCACGTCTCCTCTACACATTCAAAATCTGAATAATTGGGTCACTTGGCCTGTGTGAGTAACCTATTTTACTGTCATATTTATATAAACAAACAATTATACTTAATAATCATTTGTGCTGCTTGACTTACTTATCAGATAACAGAATGCACTCCTGCAATATAAAAGAGCCATGACAAAAACTTATCACCTAGCCTTCTGCTGTATACAAAAGTATTGGAGATAATGAAGACAAAAAAAACAGATTTCCAAATTCACACACATCTCCCAATACTGAAGGTCAGGCAGGAAAGGACAGAAGCAATTCCTGTTTCCACAACCACAGACACCAGTAATGGCAGCCTCTGTCACTAGAAGATGCATCAGAGGGCTGTACAGGCAGATGAGTATTTGGGTGCTGGTGACAAGGAGCTGCTAAAATGGGGACAGTGACATGCTTGTGATAGAAACTATTACCTTCCATTACTCACTGCTGAACATTCATTTTGTGCCAAATTTGTGGTAATTTTGAGTAACAGCACTGGTGATGGCTCAGTTGACATTATGCCAAATACGCATCTGCACCACAAAAGGCACGTTCAAACCGGGCGCTCTGGTTTGCCTGAATGTGCTGATGACCCAGACAACACCATGAGCGTCTAAGAGCTGGCAAACCGAGCCCAAAAAACCCTGTCATTCTGCAAACAGTGGTGTTAGCAAATTCTGTCTTCTTGTGATAGTATGCCTCATGAGTTATTCAGTCCCCAGCTGAAGTTTCCATTGCATAGAACGTTCCCTCTGCTGTGAGGACTGGCAAACACGACCAACACGCACACACACAAACTGGAGCCTTTCTTTCCATCGGGGTACTTATCGGGTCTCTTTTTTTTCCTTTCCTCCCCAGATACCTATCTCCACAAAACTTTCCAGAACAGAGGCCGTAACCTGAAGTACTATAATAAGGTGTAAATCATGCCTCAAAGACAGATCGATCAAAGTAGGGGAAGGTAGTAGGCTGTTCATCTCTTGAGGATTTAAGACATTACCTTCAAATGAAAAAAAATAAGCATTTTAAAATTTCGTTTCCTTTTCACCTAAGGCTCTAGCAAACAGTATAAATTTTGAGCAGCCATATCTATTTTTCAGTGGCTAAACTGGCAAATGTTTCTGGGCATTGCCATATTTCACAAACCGTGAGGGGTTTTCTGTTGTAGTTTTGGGCCCAGTGAGATTCAGAAAGTACAAAAGGGCACATAAGATGCTGTACATTTTATACCCAGTAAACTCTGATCTGCGATTGATTTATACAGTGTTCTAAGTCTTTATTTCTTTTCCTTTAGCTTGGCAACATAATTTCACTTTGATGGTCAGCCTTTCAATTAATCAAAGTGGACACAGCATTTGCAGCTTCTTTTGAAGTCAGAAAGAATTGTGTGCTCAGGACCTCTTAAAATGAGACCACTTATTTAGGTACTTAAAGATGGCTGTCAACACCTAACTCCAGTCTCCTAAGTTTGAAATTGCTGACTTTAGTAATTTGCCCAAGGAAAGTGAACCTGGGGCACAGAGAGACTACACAAAATCTTACCTCTCATGACCAAGAAGTCCTTGGCTCTTAGTTATAAGTGCAGACAAATCTTTTTCTTGACTGGTTTGCTAGTACTGAAACTCAATTCAAGTACGCAGCAGTAGACCATTTCTAAAATGCTGGTTTGCTCAGAACTGTTTTCTAGGGGGATCTTATGTCCAACTGCAATTATGTGATAATGGAATCCAGATATGGATTTACCAAAATCAGAAAAACATAGCAAACTTATAAGGCATTTCTCTGTGTCTGACTACTCAGATGAATTGCATCCAGGTCTGCTGAGCACTGGTTGTACCGTGCTTAATTTCAATGCCTGATATAGGAAGCCCTGGCTGACACCGCAGTCCAGCACACAAGCCAGCAACACTCTTCCTTTGTGGAAGTGTTAACGCATTCACAAGAACTCTTCTCATAAACTAAGAAGTGTGAGAGCATTAATAAAGAGTAGGAAAAAAAAAAATTAGTGGCAGGGTGGAGCTGTTACATTTTCCAGTCCAGTGTCTTTTTTCCCTCCGTTATGTGTCAAACAGCTTGTCTGTGCTGACATGCGAGTGTAGCTGGCGCAGGTGACGGGAGATGACGAGCTACACGAAGGACACAACCAGAGCTCACCTCGGGGCCCGTGGCGGGCTGGTACCTGGTTGTTGGGCCATGGCGAGGCCCAGAGCACCAGATTGCAGCGGTGGCCGCTCCCTGCCCTTGTTAAATCAAAGTAGCAGCAGCACGCCCGAACAAACGCTTTGCTTTGCTTTACAGACCTTTTACGAGATGTACGTGAACCACAAAGGTCCAGGGAGGAGTTATGGTTCTAGGAACAGTGAAATGGATTTTACTTTGTAACTTGCAAGAGATCACGAAAAGCCATAAGCACTTTTTCCTTCTGTTTAGAAAATGCATCTTGCTACTGCAGTTGTAACATGTAATACATTACATCAGAGTATGGCAGGTAAAATACTTGTTTTGTAAAGTTTTTGGTGCGTACTGATTCCCAATACTCCCTTCTCCAATAGAGACAAGCAGAGTTCAAAATCAACTCAGTATTTAAATAACTACAAGCATACGCTGCCATTCATCTACTGCTAGTCCACCTTTTCTTCAGTAAAGCATTTTGCACTTCATATATATTATGAAACATCCCTCCACCACAGTATTTTTGATGCTACTTCCAATTCCACTGGTAGACCAGATTCTTAGGCCTAGTATCCTTAACAGAAACAATACAAAATAAAAATTCCTCAGAATTTTTTGAAATGAGGAGAGAAGGAAGAAACTCAGGAAGTACAGAAACGGCAGCACATACCCACCCCAGAATAAAATCTGGATGATACTGTGCTTCAGTGTCACAGGTAAAGATATAATCAAAAGCTTTCATAGCTGATGTATGTCTCCATCTATAAAATGTAATACTGTTACAATCAGGTATTTTCAAAACTTGCTGATATCTAGCTTTTACTCAAGACTTCCTATTTTGCATTTGGGGCTTATTATTTTTAAAAGTTTAGATTGCATCCATAAGAACACAGGATGTGCTAAAACCTTACATTTCATAGATTCTGAATTCTGCCTAAAATACTCAGTTCATCTCCCTCTCAAGTGTCCACTTTTGCAACACCAACCATACAGCAAATCTTCACAATAAACTGGGACTTACAAGTTACTACTGGTTGACAGCTAAGGTTCAAAAAAATTTATACCATGACACTACACTACTCACTGCACAAGCAAACAGGCAAAACATAAAGTAAGATTCTCCAAGTGATCCATCAGTTCCAATATTTAAAAGAAACAGGTGTCAACCAGTCCATATTATAAAATTCTTGAAATTAAGAAATTGCAATTTTTAAAACAGAAATTCTTGAAATGCTGGTAAGTAGCAAACTGAAGAATCTGTTCAGGTAACTGTTCAGGTAACACAGTAGCCTGTGATAGCAGCTAGCCTAGGACTCAGAAGTTTATCATGGGAAAGAAATGACAACATTTAGTATACCACTCTGAAAGGGACAGGAATAAAATATTGTTTCCCATCACAAATTTGCTTGTAAAACATGTATGCTACCTCAGAACAACAGCCACATGCCTAAATAATCTATAAAAACTCATCACAAACACCACCAAAAATATGTATCTTAATGAAGTAAACCACTTTGAAGACAACTGTACTTGTAAGAACACTGCAAACAAGTGTGTCCCTTAACTGTATTCCATAAAAGTTCCTGTGGAAAGACAATCTTAAATGATCAATGTCCTTAATTGTGTTGCATCCAGCCTAAGTAATGGTACTCAGACTGAGTAGCAGAACTGTTTTGTGGGCGTATATTAGAGACCAGTATTGCCCACTTACACAGATTAGGAAGATAGTCAAAACATACTACACTTCCTAGCCTTCACATAAGACCTCTCCTACAGAAAGGAGGTATAAAGAGGAATCAGAAATCTCTGAACTTTAACACAGACTAAAAAACAAGGGCTGACCAGGATCACAAAGTACTTCTCAGCTCAGCAAACTCAGTGTAGTTCATGGTAGACTATTTCACTCCCTCCTACAATCTGCTGCACATATATGTTGTGTTTTACTATGTACTCTGTAAACAATATTATGCAAGAACACAAGGTAGCCAATAATACAGCATAAAAGCAAAAGACCTGCTATGCACAAACACAGCTCACCTTCCCTTCTGTCTGCAGGCAGGGAGAGTGCCCTGCTCAGAACATCTCACTATTGGATCAAGAGAAAGAAAAGGTAAGACAACTGGGGCAAATGCAAGGCAGACAAAATTAAGGGTATCCTTAAACACATGAATGTTGGAACAGGTGAGCAGATGAGTGCTGCCATGGGCATAGATCCAGTTACTTAGACACAAACAATCTGTGGAAATATTTGCTCAGCCTATTCAGTTCTGTGAACTGCATCATGATTTGTATCAGATGTGAGCAAATAACTCACAAATAGAGATCTATGAACAAACAGCTTACTGGAAATCACCTACTCAAGTCCAAGAGACACATGTAAGCAGGAACAGAGCAGTGGTCAAGCATCTGTGCCTCCAGCTTCTACATTTGTGCGGTCTAACAAAATTTGTGAACATGGATAGCTTGCAGTGAGTCAATCTGGCTATGACACAGGAAAACAAACATTTACACAAACAGTTTTATATGCAGCACAACTAACCAGTCAGTTAGCCATTACTTGGATGTCTTAACTTTAGGAAATACAGTGCTTTGTTTGTTCTTTGTTTTAAAACAAAACACACAAACCCCACCAAATCTTAAGAAGGGTAATTCTAAAATCTGCATGAAAAATAGGAATGTGATGAAATCCAAAGAAGTTTCTTCACATCATACTCAAGCCAGGGAACACAACTTATATATGCATACTGATGATTATGAAGACAGATGAAAAATGACACATGAAACACATGAAAATTTACTTGTGTTTTATAAAGATTAAAATAATCACCTAGACCCCCTTTCTTGATACGTGGGAGGTTTTCTATGATTTTCAAATTTGCAGCCATCAACTTCATCTTTTAATAGTATTTACTATTTCTAACCCATTTCAGTGTTGCTACACCTTTCCACCACCTCCCTGTTCCCAAGGAAGGCACTTCCTTGGCAGTGTACACTTGCCTCCAGGGAGCTGACCCCCTACTTTGGAAGGCTGAGATCAGAGTGCATGGGTGTCCTACAGGAACTCTCTGTGCCTGTTGATTTTCACATCTGCTGTCTCTCCTGTTCAAACGATTCCTCTGCTCCAAAAGTAGCAATCCTCTTTTCCTCTGAATTCTCCTAGTAAGCCTAATCAACTATGCTCCAAGGCAACTGATCTCTACTTCTGGTCAAGTTCAAAGGCTGCAAATGCTACCTCATATCTGAGGAAGAGCTAGAAGTGCCTGAAGTTTATGTGTCTTTTCCAACGGTATCAGGTGTTTGATTATGAGGTATTATCTCTCTGTACAAACCTAGCCACTGAATTTTCCACACTGTATTGCTCACCTAAAAATTGTGCTCTGGTTTCTTCTGTGTTCCATGGCAGCCATGTATCAAGGAGTGTTGGGAGAAGCTCCATTGCAAAGAGGTATCAAATTATTTGGGTTAAACATTCCCAGGCATGTAACAGAGTGGTGAAAAAGAAGAAGAAATTAAATGGAATTAAAATTTCTGTTACAAACCACAGCTCCCTGTATAAAGAAAATTGCATGCCAGGAGTCAAAAGAGCAAGGATCCAAGTTCCCCTTTTATCAATACTTGCAGGCAATCACTCACCTTTTTATGGAAAACAATGACCTTTTTTGATACAATGGTGACCCAGCTTAGAAGAGCAAATGGAAAAAAGTATGAAAAAAAAGACTTTTTATTATTCCTTGCAATCAAAATGTAAAAATTTAAATGATCTAAAAAAGCACCTCTTTATTAAAGAGCTGATGAAAGTGTGGGTCAGTACTACTATCCTTTTAATTTAATAAAAAATTCCTGATCTTTTAAAATTCAGAAGAATGATGTATATTTAAAATATTCTGTAATTACTGCAAAAGTATTAATTAACAGTTCATGGATGCATAAGTAGTGAGATGAAGGAATAAGCCATCTACTCACTATAAATATAAGCTTAAAAAATCATTTTATAGCATTTTTGTAGCTGTATGATGTTAGGCAGGTCATAACACTAGTACTTTCCTCTGAAAACCTAATAATTATTAACCTTTTTAATTTTTAAACTGAATATTGACTTTGCAATAAATTGGAGTAAGTTCAATCTTACAGTCAATTCCAAACATGAAAGAATTTCTCTCTCAGCCACACTGACCATTAGCACTAATTTACAGATATTTTCTTAGGCTTGACTCAAAGAGAAGTCTGAATTATCTTACTGCAAATGATTTTAAGTAACAGCACAATAATTCATATATAAAGCACAGAATTAAAGATACATAAAATCACTATTTTCTCTACCAAACTATAAAAGGATATTAGAAGTTATGCCAAATTGCATGGGAAAGCCTTAAAGTACACAACACAATCTTCCTTCCACAGTAAGACCCACTAGAGGAAAAGTATGGGATACAATTCAGCCCTGCAGGAAATGCAGTGGGTTTGCTTCTATATTTTAAGAATGTTTCTGTTACATTTTCAAAACAAACAAAAAAAAAAGCTTTCTGGTTAGATTTGATAACTACTAGTTCTGCATGCTATCCTTCAACTCCCAGAAACATCCCTCTTTTCCCCATCAGTCTGAATCACAGTATAGTTAAGGAACTCCCTCTTGCTGAGCCCATGGGAGGCTGGTTCTGATCAGGCAGAGATTTCGCGCTCCTCCAGCCCTTCTCTCCTCTTTGTAATACTGAGTGGAGGCTGCACCTGCACGATGGGAAGGATTGCAACTTCTCATCCTGGGAACCCAGAGGGAGGAAAAAGGTGGTGGGAGAGGTGCATTCCCTGTATAGGATTTGCTTGAGAAATCAGTCAACAGACTAAGAACGGGGTGGAAGATCCAGTGGTCCATGAGAAAAAACACTCACGGCACATGGGATGTGGGGACCTGAGCTGTGAGGGGAGAACTCACTTTGGTGGTGTAGGAAACCAGCTAGGCAGCTAATGGGGTAAGAGATGCTCTCCCATGAGCTGGTGCACAAGTCAAGCATGGAGCTCAAAAGGCCAGAATCAACATGATTGAATTTACAATGACAGGATTCCATGAGGTCAACAGGGTGTTGACCTCTAGGTTAGCTACAGGTTGGTGAATGAGCTGGAGAAGAGCTGTTAAGAAAAGGGACGTGCATACATGTGTGGGTAGAGGAAGCAAACCATGCCAGAAATAGGATTTTATAATAATAATACAGGAATCTTTCTAGAAAGTACAACTCAACTTCTCTATTTCCTACTAACTTCTCCATGGACACAGAGCTGTCCCAATGGTGCAGAACATTCGTTTGAATACCTCTTTAGCAACAGAGGGAAAAATATTAATCATGCAGACAGTCATAGCTTTTTTGTGTAACTGCACTGCTGCACAGCATCCACATTATTGCCAGAATCTGGGCACAAATTCACATCCTTAATGCTGTATCAGACTCCTTTTTACTGTTAGGAAACTCACACCCCAACAGCTTTACACATAGGAAATCTGGAGTATCAGATAATATATTTATGAGGTTGATACTAACTTTCAACTTCAAAAACAATATTGGGTTATTTCCTATGTTTTTATATGTATGTATGAAGATAGAAACCTCCTCCAAACAAACCCTGAAGCACTGTCAAGAAAATTATTTCAGGATATGCTTTTTATGTGGACAAAAAACACCACATAGTCCAAAAGATCATGTGTGTCACGTAGTGTCACATGTCTGTTTAACTAAATGATGGGATATTTATTTGATGTTTGATTTATTTGTATTTATAAAAAATAAATAAATAAAGGAGGGAAAGAAAATAAAAGAAAACACCAAAAAAACCTAAATAACTTCCTTTTCTAACTATAAGGATAAAATCCTGTAATGGATATTCATCACAAGCATGAAAATAAACCATTACATAGATTTTGTAAATTTGCTGTCTGACAGTTTAATTTTTAATAAACTGTCAGGAATCAGGCATCTAGGGGACTGCCTTCATAAGGAAATAAATCAGGAAAGAGAAAACTCATTAAATTAAGGTCTGCAATGGAGGCATTGCTGGAGAAGCAACAAACTGCTGAAGTCCTCCCACCAAGCTCCCAAATGTTATGTGAAAACCGTGCTAGTCTCTAAGTGACCAACCTTGCATTCCAATTACATGCCATCCAATTTCTAAAACTCTAGACCTCAATATAATGCAATTCTTGTGGCATTCCAACCCTCCAACATACCAACATTGTCTCTCAGTTCTATGCTCTCAGCAGGTTTTCAAAACTACAATTTCATTTTGTTTGTGTGTGTGTGCAGACAGGTCAATAATGAAAATATTTAATAAGATATATCCTAGTATAACCTTCAGAGTAATCACCTACTAGAATTCTCATTCCTTTTTTTAATGCCCTTTGCCAAATCTGGGAGCTTGATTTTTATCAGTTGTCAGTAGAGCCTTACACTTCTTGTTCACTAAAAAGAGACAAATTTCCTGCTGATCAATATTTTCCCCCATTTTTTAGGCTGTCTGTTCACACTTATCCTTCTTTTTAAGGTGGTTACTCATCCTCTGAGGTCTATGGCACTTTCCTTCTGAGGTTTCTAATCTCATGAGCCAGATGCTTAGGCTGTGCTCTGCAGGCCCTTGTTAACCTTCAAAGAGAACACACACGTCTTTGCATGAAGATGTACTTTCCACAGCAGTCATTGGCAAGAAGCCAACAAAACAGATCTAGAAAAGCTCTTATAGCCATTACAGCTCAAAAATAATTTTAAGAATATTGCTAGTCTTGGGAAAATATGGTATCCTGTTCTTTCAAAAAGAAAAGGAAATAAGAGCTCTGTGCATAATAAAACCATCTCAAAAAAAAAAAAAAGTATCCCTCCATCAAGAGATCCAATTCTTCATTGAGCTATTCTAATTTAAAAATAACAAAAATGCAGATTTGTACTTGGCTTCTGGTTCAATTTAAAATATGAAACTATTCAGTTTTGGGAGAATTGTTTGATCCACAGAAGGTCCAATCACACAAACCAAACTGCTGATGAAGGATGAACTGGCTGCATCGTGCCAGACATTCAATGAATGATGCAGGTGGCTGCATAATGCCAATATATGGTATCCAAAGTTGTGTTAGCTCTAGCAGATCCCACCTGCTTCACCTACAAGAACATGTGGTATTTTTAACCAGTTGAGGAATTGGATTATAAAAAAAATCATGACACTGAAGTTAGATGGATACCAATTGAAAGTCAGAGGCTGTAGTAAGGCTAGGTCTCAGTAACTACTAGAAATTATATCTCTAGCATTGCACTAGTCCCAAAACAGAATACTGGCTTGCCTCAAGTCTTACAGTCCTGATTACCAGGTGGGAACACAAAGAGCTTATTTCTATTCTTGGCTTTATCACTGGCTTACAAGATGTCCATGGCCAAATCTCTTTCCACGCCTCAATTTTTCACTGGGATAAAGAAATACTCTTTTGGAATGAAAACTGATGAAAATGGGTATGTACCTAAGTGTTCTATCATTAGTGTATCCACTGCAAAAGGTTCCTGTCTGTGTTTATACCCATCTCTTCTACAAATGTCCCTTCGCAACAGACATGAGTGCTAGGAGCATGACTTTTTCCATACATCCTGTATGGACTGGCCCATACCACAAGTGCTAAATACTGAAAAGACCCACAACAACTTGAAATATGCCTACAAAAAGCTTAACTCAAGCAGTATGTGCCTTGACCTAAGTGATTGTCCCAAACTGACAAGGAAAAGACAAGGCTTGCAGGTTTACTCTCCACTATAGTTTTTCACTGTATGTAATTGTCCTTAAATTCCCCTGTGTGAGAACAATTATCTACCCACTCTTCTCCCCATGTCACACCTAGGGCTGAAAAAGACTGACATACTCAGAATCCAGTCTCAGCCTCAAGCCTGAAAGTGACAATTAGCTGGTTTCCCTCTGGCTGCCAGTCCCACACTGCAGGATCCTGCCTGCTACCTTGGTTTAATTCAGTTTCTGAACCCTGTGCTAACTCTAGAGGTTACTTCCTTTGCCAGAGCATCAGGGTTTTGGAAGACTTGTCTTGGCTGCTTGCTGAACTGAACACAGTGTGATCTTACACTAGTTATCCTACTCAGGTCTCTTGAAAAGATTTTTAAAAAAGGTAAATAGGCAGCATGTTCTTTGCAATATTTATGATAATGATGATGGTTATTCGTAGTAATGTAGAAATTTGAAGTAGTTGTTTTCAAACCACTGGGTTCTACAGACTTGCAAGTGTATAGGAAAAAATATCCCGACCTACAAGATACAGCAGGTTTTTCCAGCTTGCACTTAAATTTAGGAAGATTAAAGCACTGAAGAACATTATGCTTTTGTTAAAACAGAATGAAGTAACTACAAAGACCGGAAAACAAACAAACAAATAAATAAAATGCGGGCACATGTTTAGTAAACTCAAGCATTCCAAAATTGCTCTATATCCTTATTAAACTGCAGCAGATTCTGTTTGGGCTTAAAGAAATCAAAATACACTTGTGATCCAGATAGAAAAAAGGATATCAGAAAAGATTTTAGTAATAACCACCATAGCTGAATGATTTCCCCTACCAAAATATCAAAGGAAAATAGCTGTCAAAGTGTAAATTAAATAACTTTTAAATTGAACAGAAAATTATTTCCTATTTTCTACAGGTTATGATTTGGAGTGATCTTAAACCTCTGGAAAAGAATTTTCCAATTTTCAAAAATTCTGAAGCCCAATTACAAGTAATTATAGCTTTTCATTTTCAACATGATGAAATAATTTGATTCTTTTTACAAGAGGTCTGGTTTAGCTCAAAATAGACAAGTGCTTCTGCAATGAGTTAGTACACAAAGACAATAAAGATCATTCTCAAAAGAAAATCAGGGATACATGTTGGCTATAAATCATAAATGGAGCATTCAGGCAAAAATAGTTTGTGTGTTCTACAAATGCCAGCTATTTTCACTGCACATGAGTGAGATAAAGTAAACAGACCATTGACAGTTTTGGTTTTTGGTTTTCAAATACAAAATGAGTAAGATTTGAAAGAAGAAAAAGAAAACGTATAGCATAATCACTACTGTTAGATCTAGTCTTAAAGTACAATTTGGAGGAATAGAATACATGAATACAAGTTTTTCTGTATTCTCAATCCAGAAGAAAAGCAAACTGGGACCATACAGCATTAAATTAAAACTAAGTATTATTTCAAGTATCTTGTTCCCAGATTTACTTTCTTCCTCTCCATCCAAGAATTACCTTTTTTTTTCTTATTCTCTGCTATATTACTATTCACAAAATTAGGAATTCCATTTCAGTAAAGCTCCTAAAACCTTTCACACAAACACAAAATCTAAAGCTCAACCAACTCCAAGACAGTGCAGCACAGTCCATTTCCATAAAGTTCAATATCCTCTGCAAAAGGCCTGTTGCAAGTGAAAATACTCCTAAAATAACTGACACATTGGAATAGAATTATACCACTCCAATGTGTAGTTGAAGCTGGAATTTGCAAGACTACCTTGCAAATACTAATTGCTGTAATAAACCTCTATAGATTAAGGACAGAGGTTTGCATCACTCCTCTAAATGTTAACCAGACTTTATATAACACCCATATCCCGTAGCAAAATGAAAAGTTTAAATGTCCTGTACGGAGTATCACCTAAACGTATTTATCAAAGAGAAGTAAACCCCAGCCTTTAAAGCAGAGAAGTATTATCTAATCTGCAGGCAGAAAGATCTGAACACAACAGTTCTTAAACTCCAATGCAAGATTGGGAAAGCAAGCTTGCCAGGCATGCTGTGATTTCCAGCATTCCAGCCTTCTCCTGGTTTTTTTGAAGGTTACCTATTTACAGTGTTATCCTTCAAAAACATGGAACTTTACAAACTGTGCAAAACATGCTTGTCGGAACATAAGCAGAAACTGATACAAAAAATACTAACAGAGCTTATATTTTTTTAAAAAGGGCTATGCCATTTTCATAACATTAGAAGTGTTAATTGTATTGTTAGGTTTAATTCTTTTGCATAGGAAATAAAATAAATCTTCTTTTTGCCTAGTAGTACAAATTGGTTAACAGTGTGTATATAGTGTATTATAAAGTAACTAATATAAAATTAAAAACTGTTTCTGACATATATTAAAGCACCTGGTTACTATTAAGTTTTCACAAAGAAAATTAGTAGATTGAGCACTGACATATTCAATAAACCCAGGTTTCTCTTGTGGTCAGTCTTCTGGCAGTGAAGCAAATCTTCAAAGACTATTAAAAAAAGTGTCAGCCAGAGGGAAAAAAAAAAAAAAACCCAAACACCAAACAACTGGTTAACTTGTAATACTAAGATTTTATATATATATGTATATATATATATATAGACAATAAGAAAATGCAAAATTTGAATTTACAGATATTTATTAAAGGCTTTTTAACCAGCAGCAGATACAGGGAAAGACAAAGCAGAAAAAGCCAGGCACACTAACCTCAGAAAACTGACATCTACAGCCCTCCTACACCCTCAGGTAAATATGTTGCTGAAAGCTAGGCAAGATTTACTCATATTATGGAATATTATATAATTCCATAGAGTGTTTTATTTGTATGTACATTTTTTAATGTCATCCTCCAAAATAGCACACAACAAAGCTCATTCTATATTTCACAGGCCAGGTATGGGGGCTTTTTTTCTTCATGTTTCTCACCTGTTTCAGAAGACCAGATAGGACGCTACATCACGGGAGCTACACACCCTTGTCTGTCTTGGAAGGTTAAAACAGCAGGACATTTGGCTGAAGGTTAAAGTAGTTTTGAGACTGCACTAGCAAATAGTACCTGCAGACTATGTTGGGTTTCAGTTGGGGGCTGTTTTTGTGTATAATAAAAACAAAATGGAAAAAAATCTAAGCAAATAGGATTTTTTTTTTTTTCACTTTCTTATTTCTACTACCAGAAAGTATTTACCTTTACTAACATTTGCTTCTTTCCAGGCAGCTGATGCAATTAAAACCTGAAATAGATTTTGAACTGTGTACTATTTTCTCCACCATCTAACAGGCAAGAACATGTTCGAACACCCCTGGGTTACCTCATCCAGCAAGACCCAGTCAATGTGAATTGAAAGTGCAAGTAACAAAACAGGAGGCTTTTAGCCTACATACAAAACTAAAATTATTCTTAATTAATTATACGCAAATCAAGAGAAATTATTAATATCAGGAGATAAATACATGATTGTTTTAAATATGCTGAGTACTTCTCCTGCATGCAAGGCCTTCCATTCATCAGGTGACCCTTGGGACAGGCAATGGATCAGAGGATAGCTGAGGGGTGCAAAGATGAGGGCAACTGGAGTGGTTTGTGAGCCACAGCAAATCACATGGCAAAGTTAGGTTTGGTCCCCAGGCTCTGAAGTGCCTCAAAGGCTCCCTTTTATACCTTCTCAAAACTAAAAGGTAATCATTACAAATCTTCCATCCACATAAGTTCAGATCACAAACTAAATACTACTGCCAGTCTGCTGGAGACCATACAGTCATAGAAATCCATCTTGCCAATTGCATTCTTTTACTGACATTAAGCAATATTTAGAAAACAAACAAATAAGGGTAATTATAGACTATCACCATCAAGATACCTTTTTCATAGAAAAAACATGACTGCCACCAATTTTATTTGCTCCATCACACAAGCACATTACCTCAGAATTTTATAAATTCACTATCTTCCCTCACAAGATTTTGGACACAGCAGCTCAGTAGACATGAAATCCAACCTTGTCAAATAACAAGTCAAGCCACAAAAGGCATCTAGGGCCCAACAGGTCACTGTTTATATCTCCAGAGAGGATGAAAGGATATTTGCAATTAGTAAGCAAGAAGTACAGGCATTCTTTAAAGGAACTTCTACAGCCATCCATGCACTGGGCAGGAATGTGAGAGAAGAAAATTTAAACATGTTTTGACTTCACAATTATCTTTGCCTTCTACTGACCTAGTTTAAGAAGTGGTTTTACATAGTTTTATCTTCACTGAGAAGCAGACATAAATAAATTATCCATCTCAATTTTGTTGGCATTTTGTTGACTTATGTATGAGATGATGAGATTTGCAGTGATACACTCACTGTTCTCTAGCATCTTGGGACAAGTGTTCTTCCAACTGTCTGAAAGTCACATGGAGCACATGAAGGGATCTACTTTATGGAAATGTGTATCTGTATCTTCTAGGGAGATGGTTCTGAGTTGCCAGTATATAAATAGTATTGCAATCTAGATGTTCTTTGTTCAAAGTGCAGTCTCTTTCAGTGACTAGCACTTGTGACTAGCAGCAGCAGCAAAGTCAATAGGAGCAAAATATCCTGAAATCAATCCCAGTAGTGCAGAAGAAATACTCCCAAGAGACAACCATCAAATCATATAAGAAGTTTAGGAGAACTGTGATAACACACTTATTCTTTACAGTCAAATTAGGCCCGTCTAACCTGGGATCATATAAAAAAAGAAAAAAAAAAAGAAAGAAAAAGAAAAGTCAGTATTTTGGGACAAATTAATTAGCATTTCTATGACCATGCTTTCAGTGAGATGTGTATGCCCAAGCACACTCCATTGACTTAGGTTGTGACGCTATATATCCAGTGCACTCTGACATCAACATTCAGAAGTCACCCATTGATTTGTTACTGGCTTTTTTCACAGGGATCTATGCAAGTACAGCACTTAACTTGTAGCATTGAACATTATCCTGGAAATAAAATTTAATCTGCTACTGCCCAAAATCTTAGAAGCAAATTCTCCCAAATGTAAAGGATCAATGACATTGGAATCTCAAGGCTCATTACAATGGCTTTGTAATTAGCCTGCAAAAACCTCTCAGAAACTCTAAGTTGAATATTGTGCAGTTGAGTTTCTCTTCTTTGAGGCAAATCCCTGAAACGAACAAATTAGTCACAAGGGCCTTAAGGCAGAAAAGTAAGGAAAGCTTCTGTTCTCTCCAACTCTTAACACGAGGGACTTCCAATGAAATTTAAACATTATAAATAGGCAATACTCTATCATACAATTCATAATTAGACAGTGGAACTAACTGCTACAAAATATCATTAAGGCTGAGGACTTAGCAAGGCTGGAAAAAGGATTAGACATTTATAAGGTGTAACAAAAATGTCCAGAGTTCTAATAATTTTCCAAGATCTATTAACGTTCCAGAGTTTAACCCAAACTCTAACCAGACAATATGTAGTTTAGAATGATCATAGAATCACAGAATGGCTTAGGGTAGGAAGGAACCTTAATGCTCAGCTCATTCCACCCCCTGCCATGGGCACGGACACCTTCCACTAGACCAGGTTGCTCAGAGCCCCGTCCAATCTGGCCTTGGAATAGTTGCAGGGATGGGGCACCCAAAATTTCTCTGAGTTCCAGTGCCTCACCTCCCTGAGTAAAGAATTTCTTCCTAGCATCTAATTTAAACTTGCCCTCTTTCAGTTTAAAATCAAGCTTCTTGCGCCTTCTTCTGAAACTTCCACTGTTGATCACTGGGTACTGAAATAGGATGGGTTAAGAAATACAGTCAATGGCAATTGCTTTGCAGTTTTAAACAAAATAAGCAGATCGGTACTCTTCGGCTCAAAGTGGCTAATTGTCATGGTGTGTGCAATCATAAGAATCTTGGAACTGAGGGGAATGGGAAGCCAAAGCTATACAAAGTAGACTGCAATTACAAGTTTAGGTCCCAACACTACATTGTTCAGTATAACGGAAAACACAAGAAAAAAAATTAAGAGTTTCTTTGGCTGTTGTGTTAGAAGCTGCTTTAAAAAAATAAAAACAAAGAAACCCTCACACATTAACAGTCAAACAGGCAAGGGTAAAACACAATTGACCTCAGAACCGAGAAGACTGTTTAAGTTGAAACGTTTTTTCTGGTACCACTTCTTTGCTCTTTCCTCCTCTGCAGGCAGCCCTGCCATTATCTGTTCCTCTTTCCACAGTGTAAACTGTCCTTGCTTCTCCCTGTCTCAGAGAATGTTGTCTCTAAATCCTGTGGCCTTCTTTGTGCTTTCCACATCCCTTACCAGCTTCACAAGAGCCAGGCTGTGAGGGGCCCAAGACTGTCACTTCAAAGAACAGCCAGGTACCAGTGGTTGCAGAAGGCAAAACTCTGCAGTAGGAGTGGGATGGAAAAAATCAAAGAGAATCTCACTGTAGTCCAGCTAACATAAAGCATCAGTCCAGTCTTAAAAACACCAGGTCAAAAGGTTTGAAAAGAAGATGTGCAATTAAAAATGCATCATTCCAAATCCATAAACACTAATCTCTGTGTTAATAAGCCTATCTGTAAAATATGAGATAAGGGTCTAACAAATGAAAAAAACACTACATTGAGAGTTTCTATAAAACATGGGTCAAAAGACTGACTTTGCATGTAAATATTTAAACTACATCCTGTAAGTAACATTTCAGCCTCTGCATGCAATTATTAAATATTAAGTAAATAGCTATGGATCATATGTACAAAGGTGAATGCAAAATGCAGCAATATTTAAATTAAGACCCAAACAAGAAACAGCCCTTTGGTGTTCTGGTTTTTTTCTTCAGAGTGTGGTGGATAATAAATATCCAAGAGCTTTCCAAGGCCTCAGAACAGATTGGATCAGTTTCTTTATGTTTCCTTTTGTAATCCTGTCACAGAAGCAACGTATCAAAAGATACAACCTGCAATTTGGCGGTAAAGAGAAACACTGCACCTCCCTCCAGTCCTTGAAGATCTCTTTTTTTACCCCCTCAAAAAGCAGAAAGCCAGATCTGATGACTTGCACTGGAGTGTTCAAATCAAGAATTTTATTACCCAATTCACCCTCCTCTACACTGAGAGCTTGGACTAATCCAGCAGGTCAGATAGAGCAAGTCACAAACCATGGCATTTTCTCAAAATATTTTATTTTGAGAAAACAAAACAAGACAAAATCCAAAAGCAAAACCCAAAATCAAGCAACCAACTCAGATAAGCCACTGAAGGCACTATTTAAAAAGGAAAAGCTTGTTGGTATTTTTGGGTAGCTGAAAGTACTTGGTTTTGATTTTCTTGATAAAGCAGAAAGTCAAAAGTCCTTGAATGAACTAGTACAGTGTAAGTAACATTCAGAACATTCTTATTTGCCCCTTTTTCTTCCCTACAAATGATTAATTTCGTGAAATAATGCCAATAATTTTTTATAAACTATAATGCAATCTAAGAATAGGCCCCTGTATAAATTGAACACAGCAGTCACATATTTTGTGGGTAGATTAAGGATAAAACTGCTAGTTCCATGCTGTGCCAGATGAAAAGGAACTCTTTGAGTACTTTAGAGCATGCATATTTAGTAGGCTATCCAAATTATTTATAAAACTTTGGGGAAAAAAATTACTATTTAAGGAAAATAGTGCCATTCAGTGAATAAGGAACAAGAAGAAGAAATTCAGGTTTCATTCTCAGCTTCGCAGAGACTAAGCAAATCACTTCTTCCTGTACAGTTTCCATATCTACAAAATGAAGGTAAAATTTACTAATTTGGTAAAATGCTAAAGAAACTGTACATGAAACATCTTGACATAGGAACTAAAAGTTCTTGACATAGGTACTATACAGATTTGCCGAAATTCTGAAAAAATTCAAAATCTCAACAGTATGTTGAGCAGCATGGTATATTTAGCACATTCTATACATGTCAGCAACACATATATTCAGCCTCATCTCATCACATTTAGGAAAACCCCAAGGAAATAAGGAGGGGAGCTGAATAAGTATGCAGAGCCACAGAAGATTGCCCTGCAGTCAGACAGCTATAGTTAACACAAAGTAAACCAGGTCTTTACTATCTTCAGCCATGCTTTAGACAGCCAGAAACACCCCAGTCATTGGAGAATGAAGCAGTGAGATGAAAGAGCTAAGTACTGAAGAAAAAGACTGTAAAGTCTACAAAACAAAATGGGCATTTACTTTAGCATCGGAACATAAATAAGTAGTAATGTTTTAATAAATGATGTAGGTGTAGGGAGCCTCAGCAAGCAGCTCAGCAGTTCCATGTAATACCACTACTGAGGTCTTCAGAGAGACTTGTCTACATGTTCTTACAGCACTGTGAAATGCAATTCACAATCCCTTTTGACAGCCTCAATTTAGACATACCCACCTTTACAGTAGGGACTGTACGCTACAAATAACTGTCACAACTTATTGAAGAGACCTCCTAAGAGAAACACAAAAGATATGCAAAAGAATGAAGAACAAAGGTTTGCCCTAAAAATGAAACTCATTAGTAACTTTTCTGAAAGTGAGACACTGTGTTTCATTGGACCTCAGTGAAAAGTCTCATTAACTCAAAAACTTGCCACTCAGAAATATTCTACTGTTATTAATAATGAAAAAATACATTAAAAAAAATACTACACAGCCACAGTCCTGTAGCAACCCATTAACCAAGTATTAAATAACATGGTCAAAACCATGAATTTACATTTCAAAAAAGAATAAATATAAACTGATACACAGTATCAGATTTTACGATGAAAGCAGGAATATTCCTGCTATTACCAATTAATCCAGAAGTTATTCCCCAGCTCTTTCAGTTGTCCAGAAAAGGGCGCTGC
Source organism: Aphelocoma coerulescens (assembly GCF_041296385.1). NCBI lineage: Eukaryota > Metazoa > Chordata > Aves > Passeriformes > Corvidae > Aphelocoma > Aphelocoma coerulescens. Next base: position 107,774,985 of record NC_091015.1, read on the forward strand.
CCCTTCTCTGTATATCTAAGACACCTTGGATATTACTGGAGATGGAGCTACAGACCTTTATGCTGGTAAGTGTAGAAGCATAGAAGATAGCCAGCACTCTTGTTTACTAGAACAGTCCTTACCAATTCTTACTATTTTCTCTATTTAAACAATTGTCCATGGGGCTCTTTATCTGCTTCACAATCTGCCCAGAAGACCTTTCTCCTCCAGCGAGCTGACACCTGCTCTTCATTCACATGGATAGATGCAGCAGCTGTTCATTTCTCATTCTGAAAACATTAAAATAGCTGGACTTTTCCCAATCAGGTTAGGAAAGGAGAAACATATGAAAGGAGAATCTTTTTTCTACCAAGTATTATCAAGAAGTCTAGATAACATAACACCTCATCAGAAAAATACTATAAAGTGAGTAAAATTACATTAGGAGAACTAAAGAGAATAGAAACAGGAATGGATTAGTCCTCCCATTTTCTAGAGCAGAGATGATGAGTGCAATTCCAGCCTTGCCACTCTTGGTACTAGCAGACATGGCTAGAATACATGGAAAAGGGAATTGGATAGATAGGTAACTAGGAAATATCTCTGCAGCTCAGTGCACTGGGCAAGGTGCAGTCCTGTTTTCCAGGGTACACCTTTGCACCTTCAAGGAGAGTTCAGCTCTGACTTCTCCATACTCCACATTCGGTGGTTGCAGACAGTTCTCTCCTCTTCAAGCTGAATGAATCCAGCTCCCTCAGCTTCTCCATTCACATCACTCAGGAAGCCTGAGGCTTGCTTGGGACTGGCTTGGTGGCCTCTGCCAGACTCACTATGACTCTGCTGAAGCCTTCCTTGCACTGTGGACTCCAATACTGGACACAATATCCCAGATGTGATTTCAAATGGCAGCTAGAGAGTAAGAATCACTTTCCACAACCGGATGGCTATGCTCTTGCCAACACAGCCCAGCATGCAAACAGCCTTCTCGGCTGCAAGGGCACACTGCAATCTTCAACCTGTCCTCAAACAGAAGCCCAGGGCCTTTTTCTCCAAAGCTGGTTTCTAGCAAGTCAGAGTCCATATGGTCCTGCTGTGTGAGCTAATTTCATCCTAAACATGGGATTCTGCATTTGCCTTGCTTTGAACTTCATGAGGTTCCTGTCCATTCTGAGTAGGTCCCACTCAAAGGAAGCCCAACCCTCCAGTGCACTGACTACCCCCACAAAGTTGCTGTCATCCGTGGACTTGCTAAGAATACAGCAAATCCATCTGCTAAATTAACAGTGAAACAGAGAAATCTAAAAAGTATGCTAATCTAGAATGGTCATCTCCACGCTACTGCAGAGGAAGGAACACACAGTGGCAATTTTTATGAGAATAGAAATCTATCAGTCCCACGTATTTGCTGCACCCTCATAAAACAGCCTATGTTCTATATACCAAACTTGATAGAAGGACTGACTTTACATGGGTATGTTCTACATACCCATGTAAAGTGAAGTCAGTGGTGGTTTAAGATAACATGATGGATTGTAAACAAGTCTGGGAGCAAACATAAGTTTGCTTCCACCAATTTTCTGATCAGGGTTGCAAACCTCTTAAAATTGCCAAAGCTTATTTGCCAATACTTCAAGAAAAATACCACCAACAAGCCGTTCCTGCAAGAAGCTTCTTTGAAAGTGAATATCCGTCTGACAGAAAGCATTGCTGTTAATGTTCAGGAGAGTTTGTTACAATTTCTTGCAGATCTTAACCATCTTTGACTGTCTTTGACTTTTGATTTACCTCAATAAGAGAATAACAAGGTATTTTTGCCCCTAATAGGAACTGAACTGAATCTGAATCCTGAATTTCCCTTTTAGAGTATGATATGGCCTTAAAAAGTAGTGGAAAGATTTAAAGATGTTATGCCTCCAAGAACTCTATGTTCATACTGAGACAAGAAACATCAGTGAGTTACACAAAATAGATTTTAATGCCAAATCAATCTCACCAAGAGCGATGCAAAGAGAGTTGCATGACCAATGCATTTTCTTTGGAATTATTCCAACAGAGGAAACAAGAGGAAAGTGAAAAAGCCAATTTCTACCCACAAGATTTTTCCAGAATCTCCTACAAAATATTTCTCTACATAGAAACAAATCCAGACTACGGCACTACGACAAGTGACAGTCAACTGGAATAGCAGAGGGGGGCCTTTTTTAACATGCCAAACATGAGCTATCAAGCCTAGTAGCTAGAGATTGACTGAAGAAAAATGTCCAAGTTTCCAGTCAATACTGCTTGCAAATTCTGTGTTTGATTGACAAGGAGAAAGGGAAGGCAAGGGAGGACAGCCCATGGTCTCAAGTTCCCCAGGGAGGGGAACAACAGCATAGTTACACATCTGTAATCAGTCACTGCAGGGAAAGAGGAAGGGTGAAGGCCATGGTATCCTGCTTCCCTGCCTTCCAGCGCACAATATCTGTCTCAGTTTGAAGGCTATTTGTCTGCGGTCCCCCCATTAATGGCAAAAACTGGCTTCTCTGATCCATTCTCTGTCCATGACTAAGAGAAGCTCTTGCTCTTTACTACCTTTGGAAGGGATCTACATCTCTCCCCTGACTTTGTATTATGCCTTTAGTGCCTAATTGAAATACTTTAAGCATAAGATTAAAGATAACCGCCACAAATAATTTTCTCTTTGCTACTTCTGCTGGAAACTCTATATTGGGCACCTGGGTGGGGAGGAGAAGGCAACAGGACAAAGAGATTACAGCAACATGATCGAGAAACAAAAGGATCACCAAATACCAGATACATGATTAAAAACCAAAACCCTGAATGGACCTGGAGGCAAGCCACCAGTCCTTCCAAGTGAGAGCAGTAGTGAGTCACCGAAAGACTTATATTGCTTCTGCCCACATTCTACGTGCATCTCCCTTTCTTAATTTCTGGCTAAATATCTCCTGCTGCCTGTAATGAGTACAGTTTCTGTTCCTATAAAGCACAAACACTTCTTAGACTAGGCTATCAGCAACCGTAACAGGCAGATATCTCAGCGTCTGGAAGACTGTGGTTTTAAAGATCTGACAAGGAATAATATCTGAACTTAGGTGGTAATTAAACTGTCTGAGCAATGCTAAGAACAGATACATTATCTTTTAATATCAGAAATGAAGCACTATTAGAGAATACAAAAGCACCTCTCCACACAGGAAACATACAAAATGGATCCTTCTCTTGCTGCTGGGAGCTCCGCAGATATTCATATGTTTGATCACATATTTGACATCACACTATTGCTCCTACTGACTACTGCCAGCTTTCCTGGGCAATCATGCTTGTATAAATTCAAATCTCTCGTGCAACTTTAAATGACTTTCAGAAAAAAATACTGCTATTGGCCATTTATTATATAATGATTCATGGTAATATTTTTTGAATGCTACATTGAGTGTCTAGTCTGGGGGAGATGGCAGGGAAGAAAAACCAAGAGACTTAAAACTGAACAAAGTAGACCACTGTGCTAATGGGGGGAGAGGGGGGGAAACAAGGGGGAAAGCAAAGGAAAGAAAAGCTCATGAAAAGTCCCAAGAAATCCACCAAATTAAAAAGTTACATTTTATGTTCTGTGGTTTAAGAGATTACAGGGCTACAGGTTACAAAAAAAAATCATAATCATCTGTAGAACCATAATTTTCTGTCATATGCAATATTTTCATGATTAGTGAACACAAAATATTTAAGAGAGAAATTTAGAAAGCTGTACAAGAAATACAAATATATTTGAGAGGAACAGAGACCAAAGAATTTAACTCCTTTAAATACCCAGTAATACCATAAAAGTAGACAGACCCTGTAAATGCTAGCTCTGTAACTGATGCTCAAAATGTTTTGGTATCTGGGGTATTACACTATTTGTATATTTTCTTGCTGCCAATTTAATTCTCAACTGTATCTGAATCAGAGATCACACCTCCATATCTGCTGAGGCAAGAAGCTTAGGAGTTCATTTGTGGTACTTTTCCAGATCTCTCATAAATCCATTAAAAAGGCTTTCTAAAAATCATCATTTCCTGTATTTTTCCCTGACTTCATTGTACAGCACAAAGAGAACACACCGGCATGGGAAACAGACAAAATGGATACTTTTTTCTTCCTGCTGGGAGCCCAGGATACAGGCACACTTTCAGTTGTGCATTCAACATGTCACAGCCACTTCTGATGAACACAATGATCCTACATGCTCCACAGCTATTGTTTTTTCTTTAGAACACTTACCAACAAACTAATTGCACATATTGAAAACATCTTCACTCCAACAAACTGAATTCTTGTTCATATAAAAATAGACTGATAGAAAATATCTAAGTATTCCGACACATTAACTATGGCCAGAGTAAAATGCCTTTGTCTAGAGAACTGCCCACAGAAGATCACCTTCTGCTGCCCACTTTTCTAACTGAACAATTAGCTCAAAAGTGTTAAGACAATCAAACCCTAATGATGAGGCCTGTTTTGTATCCTACAGCATCTTGTTTCCTCTATAAAACACAGCCAGACCCAAAATCTCTGTAAGAACTGTCACAAGCTGAATATTAATTAGCACATGGGCAGTAAAGTATACAAATTAGAAAGCACCAAACCCAATATTCTTTGGGTGAAATTACAACCACTTTGAGGATGGCTAGCAGGTTAGATGATCACAGCATCTCCTTCAGCTTTGAGTCTATGAATTTGTGCCTATTCCTGCCCATTTCTATAAACATACTATGATCATACAAGTATCACACACTATTTTCCCCCATCCGCCCTACACAGGAGGCACAGCAATCTAGGAGCAAAGGAGACTGCCACCAGCAGAATTCCTACATCATTTACTGCAAAAACTAGAAGCACTCATTCAAGTTAAAAAAGAAATTTTAAAAAATGTTGCTGATAATTCACAGCCCTGCCCCTACCTCTCAGGGGCCATCTTCCACCCAACACTTTTTCTTTCATCTTGAAATTATTATAGCCAAAACCAAGATCCTGATCTTTCTTTTGAAGTTCTACCTTCTGTTTTACCACCAGTCTCTGCTACTTACAGATTTCATTACCCACAGTCGAGTTCCTTCACTGGGAATTGGTTCTTACTCCTTTTTCTTTTTTCCCTACAGCAGCAGCTAAGAGCTACACATTCTAATTCTCAAAAACAGCACACATATACAAATGATACAACAGGAAATAGGTGATTATATCATTCATTTTTTGAAGTTGGTATCTCTCATTTTAGCCTGCTACCTTCAGTGGGGCTAAGAATCAAGTCTTTATATGTGTTGTATCAGTTAACAGGAAAACAATTTTAATAAGATGTTTGGCTACTGTCATAATGCACCTATTTTATATAGGATTAAGCCCAGAATTAGTGAGAACTGTAAGAACTGGTACTATTACTCTGAAATGTCATAATAACTTTCCAGATGCCACTTGTTATCAGATCCTGTTCAGTGGAACTTAATATTGTAAGCATCTCCCAGAGAAAGAACAGAGGTCACTAACTTACGCCTGTTTCATAAAGGGTGTTGAAAGCCTTTGGTACCTTCTGTTTTTCAAGAAATGATCTCTTCTTCTTTTGCTATAGGAAGTCAATACACACTCTCATAAATGCAGGTAAACTAACAGCCGAAACTTGAGCAGGAAGCATAGTTAGCTCAATATAAGCCATCACTGACAAACAAAAAACATGCAGAAACCCAGGTTTAAAAGAAAACTTTCTAAGCCTCATGGAATAACAACCTACATTTTTTCCTACTACGTTAAATCCTGTTTTTTGAGTATCGATCTCTGATATGATCAAGCAAACAGGAAAAAAAAAACCTCTGGAGCAAGTGGAAATAGATGAAACTCTTAAAAAACGTTAAAAAATAAACCTTCATGTGTGACCGCAAAGAGTTTGTTACCTTTAAACACAGGGAACCTCTGTCTGTCTTCCACAAACAACACAAGGATGTAGATGTTACAGAAATACAGTTGCATTTCACCTGGCAGTTTGATGCAGCGTACTTGCACATGACAACACATTGATTTTACTTCTACCTCCATGCAGACATCTACGTAAAGAAATCCATTAGGCAGACAGTTCTCATCTCTATTGACTGACAGAGTGACAATCGAATACTTTTCACCTTCCAAACTGACTGACAGCTAGACACTTAAACAAGCCTTCAAGTTGCAATAATAGTATGAAACACTTTCAATTACCTGAATCAAACAAATCCATGATCCCACTAGTTGAATGTATTTTTCTGTCTGCTGCTATGCCTGGCTTGGTTTACACTGTTGTTTGGGCAATTCAGACCCCTAACAAGAATGCTGCAAACAAACAGCAGCCCAAGGTTTCTAAACAATGAATTATACCTCAAGTAGTTTGGCTATACAGATCTTTGTGACCAAAAAAAATAAATACAGCCAGCCTTTTGAATCACTTCCTTTCTAGCCTAGCAATGAAGCGAATCTCTTAAAAAAAAAAGCACAGGAAATAGCTACATCATTAGATAACTGTCTTTCTAATACTAGTCAATGTTAAATGCCAGCCTGCCTTTAAGAGGTGAACATTTGTTGGGTTTTTTAGTAAGTGAAATTGTAACAAACAGTATTTTAACTTTGGGGCTAGATATATGAACAGTTTAGCCAGTTTTCTAATTCAAATTACAGGTATTTTTCTAAGTAATTCAAATTTTAATGAATTAAATTCTCTCAAATTAAAATCGGAATTTATTTAGGGCATAATAGTGAACAACTGAATTTGACAGAAACAACAAATTGCAAAATTCATCTTTTCAGATACAACACCTCAAAACAATCAAAACCATATATATTTGCATTTTACAATTTCTAGAATGAATAACTGAGGTTGAAAGTATCTAATGTTCTGTAGACATCAATATGTGTTGCTGCAAGACATTCAGCATGATCAGACTGAAATATCTAAATGAACATGCTTATGAGTTAAACATATACACTGCATAACAGGCAAGCAAGTAGGATCAGGGTGCGCTCTAATGTACTGTAATTGGGTTGACAGAAATAAAAGGAAAAGTCAGAGTCCATCAAGAACTATTCAGTAAAAAACACACAAAAAGCAAAAGATTGTCTTTACAATTGAACAGTTGCATCAAAAATGGTCAAAGCATTTTAAAAGACATAGTTTTATGTTCTGAGAAAACAAGAACTGAAAATAAACCACGTTTCCATATATTTCCCTTATAAAAACTGGCTTTTAAGCCATGTTATGTCTAAGGAGGTTGAGTGCAGCTACTAACTTTTCCCCTCCCTCTCTGTGCACTGCTTGTTTTGTTTGGAATCCAGGCAGGTAACAGACAATCTTTACAAAATCCCAGTGCTGCTTTGCAAGCGCCATCACAGTTTAAATGTACACAACCATACAACTGAAAATACTTGCTTTTTTTTGCAAACAATGACCAGACCTTAAAAGAAATTAAAAAAAAAAAAGCAAAAACACCAACCCCCCAAAACAAGCAAACAAAAGAACCCCAACCAACCCTCCCAGTCCCCACCCTCTGAATTTAGCAAGTAAGTTTACACTAAATCTACAGTATTTGAAATCACATATGGCATTCTGTTGCTATTATGAAAATAATATTTTAAAAGATTTTGAAAATAATGTCACAACACCAGTTTTACAGTATTAATAATTTAAAGGATATTTAAGAGCATGTTTTATCAGTTTGTCTCTTAGAAAGAAATTAGGTAATTAGCAAGAAAGCAATTACTTGAAAATTATAATACTCTTTTAAGGTTACTGTGCTTAGCATTTCTTTTTTTTTTTTTTTTTAATCAGTCAATACTATTTGAAAGCGTCAATATAGAATTTACTGTGCACACAACATAAAATGACTCTTTCAGAAGAGACTTGCTGTTGCACACTATACAGCAAATTGATTTTCTGAAAAGGAATGCAGCCTGTACTTAACCTAACACTGTAACCTTGTTGTACTACATGAAAAGGGATCATGCATATTGATTTCTTTATTACAATTCCTCTTGTGATCAGTAAACATTTGTAAACCCTTCTTCTCGGAAAAAGAAAAAAATTCTACTTTGAAATTAGCAAATACAAACAGGCTTCAATTTTCCGTTCTGGAACTGTCCTTCTTCCCACAGAGAGATAGATGCCAGAACATTCTTGTTTTCTTTGCCCGTATTTCAGGGGTACATTTTTTTTCAAGTTGCAGAAAGCAAGCAAACCAGAACTGATGCCACTGACAAATGCCTGGTTTTGTTAAACTTCGAAAGTTTTTCTTAAAACAAAATATACATATTATATTTTTGATGTACATATTCATTATTCTTTAAAAATAATTGCTTGCATAGAAAAAGAGCAAAACAGAGAAAACGGAGAGAGGCACTAACAGAGGGGGAAAAGTGAAAGACTTTGTACAGTATCTATCCTGGTATGACTAAACTAGAACAGTAACAGAACACAAATTTTCTATTGCTTTCTTTTGAACACAATTAAACTTCAGAGTCTGTTAAGATGTAGGTTCTGGAATCGATGCAAGCAATTAAAAAATTTCAACCAGAATGTTTTGTGAGGCGTAATTACTATAAGGTCACTAGATATTATTTGGAGTCAGTTTAGTTTATCACATTACGACATGACAGGACATGAGGCAAAAATTATAAATTCCTTCCCTAAATCTGTCCTTTTCTGATTTAGATGGATGAAGAATAATTAACTCTTAATTATTCAGATGACTTCAAGGCAGTTTCAGGATTCAGTAAAGAATGCAGTCATTTTAACCAAGGAAAGCAGTCTCCTATCATTTATCAAATCTTGCAACTTGACCAATGATGAATAAAAAAATCTATGTTTACCCATAGCCCTAACTGCTACCTTAGAGGTTGTTAAGCAACAAAATTTCCTTTAAATTCTACCATATGCAAATTATCAGATGCAATTTGCATTTTAAAGTATTTAACTCTACATATTTATTGGATTTTGAGGCCATGCTGATCATTGATTTATGTGCTTCTGGCAATCATATTTCCATATTTGTATGATTTTGATGACAGTAATAATTCAAATATGCAGAAAGTTGTTCTTTGAACAATATCTTTAATTACGTCCTCAAAGCATCATTGTTTTGCCTGGTGTCCTGACAAAAATGGTTTGAAATGAGAAATGGCATTATGATCCAAAATGCACAGAAGTACATTTGTCCTTTGCTGTCGAGCACCAAATGCACAGAAATGACTTTTCATGTTAACCAATCCTCAGCCCTAACCAGTCTGCAAAGCCCAGCAACCTTGCACGTAAATACTTTATTAATTCTGACACACTTTCACGACAAATTCAATCACAGTTCATAAGATTTCTGTTCAAAATGCAAAACCTGCCCCATTTACTTTGCCGCTAACTCAGAAAGTTTTTCTGCCACATTTTTTTATTAGAGTTGTCACAAATTATGTGCACTCTTATGAAAGCTATCAAGAACTGTAATCATTAAAAGATCCACAAATATTTTGCCCATTTACTTCTCAAACACAACCATCAACCATGTCTTCTGTCACCACTATTGGAACAGTTTGTTTTAATATAAGTTTGGTCACAGGAACACATGTATAAACTTTTTAGAATAATTGTTCACTCATGGAAAAATATACAAGAGTAATGCATTAGCCTACACGATGAACTTGTGTTTTAGTTAAGCATTCCTATTTATACTAATGTTCATTTAAATATTGTGCAAAAGTCAAATATTATCAGAATAATATAACATTTTATTTTAGTGCAGCATAGATTTACAAGTTTGCTGTTTCCATAAGTAGTGTTCTACATAATACTCTAGCTGCCTTGTTCAGGGACAATCTAATATTTAAAATAAAATAAACAACAGACCCTTTTTCAAGTTATATATAATTTAAGAAGACTCTGTTTCTTTTAAAAATGCATAAGTAGTTCCATAAATAGAGTAGAAATTAACCTAAATTTATCAACATTTTTCCATCTGTAAAACACACAATATTAAATTCTTATGAAATCATTAGGCATACAGTTTGCTTACTCAGAACCAAAACATACTGCAGCATAAATGGGTGGTTTGCTCTCTGAATTTTTTTAAAAATATGATTTACAGAAAGAACCTCCTTTGTATATTCCATCCTGCCAGAGAGGCAAAAGCAATAATAAAGGTATGTAGCAACTATGATGATCATTAAAAAGTAAAAGCAAAGCCAAAGGAGAAACTCTCTACTCTCCACAATAGTGGCATATTTTTTGGCCTGAAATACCTCAAAACAATAGTTTTTCTTCAGAAAGAGTTGAATATTTTATTTATGGATGTTGAACACAAATTTAGTGCACACTATAACTGTATAAAGCTCTGCTTTATTTTTTATGAGAGCACCCCAGGCAAGCAAACATATAATGTAGACCTGATGTCAGCCACCCTAGTATACTCGTTATGATTTTTTTCTAACTCCCCAGGTGGAAGGAAAGAATTCATAAGCTTGTTATATCTACTACTTCTGTCGTTTAAATATAAGCTCCTCAGATCAGTAAATGAAAGGAAACGGGTGTAATTTTGTTTGTGTCATCCTTTAAAGAGACGTTTGTTATTTTGTTAAATACCATGGCACCGCTACCTTCCCGAATCAACTCGCCGAACTACCAAAATGCATTTTAAAGGCAGTGGCACTTTTACTGTGATTCTTGAGCCACTGTAATGTAAATATCTCATCTCTCTCCAAGCAAGCACAATGTTGGTGAAATACATGACATTTGCTGACCAGCCTTTAAGAAAATAATTGGATAAAGACCAGCTGCTGTTTTTCAGCCCCTCTCAGATTAAAAATGTTTACCTCATTAGCAAACAGGTACGCGGCGCTTACTATACAAATTATACAAGTTTATGATTAACTGTGTTAGCAGTATTACGAGTAAACACAAAATCTGAGCAAAAATAATTCATGTCTTCTTATAAAAGGATTCCACGTCTTATTTTTAAATCCTAAAGATCATAAAGACAAACGCCTTTGTAATGTTTGAGTCTATTTACAATACACAAGTGCTGCAGCTGGGGGTGAAGTTAAACCAGCTTTTTCACAGGGAAAGTGGAAAAATTAATTGGAGCCTCTCCCTCCGACACTCCCTAGCGGCTGAGCGCGGAGGGGCACCGACCCCGGCCCCGGCCCCGGCCCCGGCCCCGCGGCCGCGCAAGGTTTGGGAGGCGAGAGAGGCAGCGCCGGGAACAGCAGGCGCCAGCCCGGCATCCATCCCGGCGTGTGACAGCCCCGTGCCCCGGCGCTCCGAAGGCAGTAAGGACAGGATTTCTGAGTCCTGATGCTCTGTGTCTCGGCATTCTCCCATTTAAGCGAAACTTTTCACATCTGTGCACACGCGTGTGTGTGCGTGCGTGTCTGTGTGTGAGTAAATCATCTACAGGTTACAGAAAAGACACACAACAATTCAGATGAAATTAAATTCCAGAAAGGAGGGGGAAAAAAATAATGTCCACTCCACTGTGACTAGAGAATCGTTTGTGGAAATGCTTAATCTAGGAAGCATATTACACAAAAACAACAAGGAACATACAATAAATCTCTGCATTCTTCCTAAATAATTAGGTAAACAAATTCTTGAAGGGGTTTCCAAGAAATTCAGGTATGTGATTAGACACAAGTTTGTATGATCAGAAATACATTCTAGTAAACACTGTTTAGTATCTCACAGTCCATTCTTAGAAACACAATTGATACCTCAGTAATTTTTCTCCTTCTGCCCCCCCACCCCCTTTCTTTTCTTCCTACAGCCCATTAAAGTACTCCAGGGACTTATTATTGTGCATCCCTTATCCTGACCATAATTGCCCTCCAGGTACAATCCTTCTCATGACTGAGATGTCCTAAACACAGCCAGGTGCTCTCTAGGGTAGCCAATGCGTTTCCACTGTGTGAGGATTGAGTGCTGGACATGTCCCAGTTCCACAAACACTGGAGGGGACAGAACTAACACTGTTTACGTCATTAAAATCTGTGACTCTTGATGAACTTCTCGTATATGCTCTCAAGAAGGGGTCAAATACATTTTCCTCTCAGAGGACAAACTCAATGAATCATGTGGCTACAATAAAAATCTAAACATAGAAGAAAGCTGAGATTTAACACAGATAATCTGAAATACTCAATTTTAGAACTTAAGAATAACACAACATTCATTTATTTTCTAGAATATTCAACCCAGTATTAAACTGTAAAACTATTTTGTAAACACATTAAATTTTGGCCCTTAAGACTACAACATTGTAACTAAATGGGTAAATGAAAAATATTTTAGTTACAGCTACGGCCTCTCAATATATTTCAAGGATAATGAATGAATCCCTAAATCGATACCATAAAATATAAAGAATTTATAAATAATTAAGACATTTATCTTCATGGTAGAGAATAAAGTTACTGTATGTAGTTTAGATATGAAAATGAAATTCCTGTATAAAACTGGTACCATTTTTATCATTTGTAGAGCTCAGTAGCACTGCTTATTAATAATAGATTAAGCAGTTGTAGCCAGCTATATAAATTGGCAGTTGATTGCAAAGGGACCTAAAACTGAAATAGCACAGCATAGCAGTTAATGCAAAAAATGGCCCTTTCATTTGTAAAATAACAAAAACCTGCACCTTAAATTGCTGTGCTCAGCTTGTAGCTGTTGTAAGGCAAAAATGAAAGGATTAGGATAAAATTAAAGTGATGTGGTAGTAGCATTTACCAGCAAATATGATTACAAATAAAAGTCAGTTTCAACACTTCTTTCTCATTGAAAATTAAAGCAAAATAGTCACTGGTTTACATGACGAATTCAGAATCATCTGAGAAAGTCAAAAGGCATACCTAGTATTTCAATGCTGTACTGTGAACTACTTCATACAGTACAAATGAGTAATGCACCTTTGAAAGAATTCCACTCTGCAAACTGCTAATGAGTACCTTTTCAGAAGCAAGCTGCTTTTCCAGGGGCTTAAAAGAAATTCCTTTGTATCAATTTAGTTGTATGCAAATTAGGTTTAAAAAAAGAAAGACCTGGATGAGAAATGAGAGCAATGAAACACTGCAATGTACAGCACAGATGAAATGCAAAGGTAAACATACTTTTGTATGTGTTAGTCACTGCTTCATGCTTAGGACTGAAAAGGCTTACTAGAAAACATCTGCTTCTATAAAAGCTAAAGTCAACTTGGCAAAAGCAAGTGCTAAGTGGCCAGTTTCCATTTAAAATGCCTAAACGCAGGAACAAAATTAAAAGAATGTTGAGACTCTGGAAGTATCCACTTTCATAAAAGTAACATACAGCTTTTCAGCAATTGAGTTTCCTCAGTGTTTGGATAGTATAAGCATTCTTCCAATCAGGCACAATTAGAAATACCAGAAAACTGCAAGAGATATGAGAGTCACTTAAAACCTTGACCAACAGGAAAAAAAAATATTATAACATTTTCCTGCAGTTTGAAAAAGGTGTACATAGAAAAATAGTGAATCGTGCATGACTAAGCATATGAAGTAAGAAAAATGTACAGGTCAACTCATTTATAGTAATTCAACCTTCATCTTCTGATTTACTTACTGTAAAAAATCTATTATAGCCACAATTTGGTAGTGAACTGTAGCCATCTACTGGAATGAACAGATAAAGCAAATGCTTAAGACAATGTTCCTCCCCAGGAATTCAGTTTGCTCTGAATGCTCTAGTATATGCCAGAAAAATGAACGGTGTTAGATGCTATTAATACTGGAAAAGGAATACCTCTCCAAGCCAGTGCAGGTAAACAATGCTGAAAATACACTCACTCATTTGGCAAGCACATTTAGAAAAAAATGCAATACTTCTTACAATAGCAATGCATAGATTGTTTGCTATAAATCGTGAAATTTTTTGTTACAATCACTGAGTTTACATTTTCAAAAGCATTTAATAGCAAATATTTCAGGTGAAACAAAGTACTACTTTTTGAATATTAATTTTAAAACAAATTAAATAACTTCAGCACATTATTCTTATTATAGGACAGTGTGTTTCATTAATCACCATCAACATGTAACATAGTACTAATAACCTTAGCTTTATTAAAAAAACAAAAAAAAGAGAAAAGATCAACCCGTGTCGATGAAGTCTGCTGCTGTTCTGAAACATGAGAGCGTATCCCAATACTTATGGCAATATTCTGAGTAAAGGAACTCTGGTTACCTCTAACTCCCATGAGATAAGGAATAATATTCCTAGAGGAATTAATTCAACCTATGTTCAGCTTTTAAGTACATCTTCCAAGACATCTCAAATCCTATCAGGAAAGGAATGCATGCTGAAGGGATAGGAGGAACCTGTAGTAAAATCCAAACCCATTATGGAGGGAAAACAAGCTGGAGAAAAAAATGATAGCTTTTGTTAGAGGTAACTCTTGGAAGACTGAGCAAGGTCTCCTCTTGGGCTCAGAAGAAGGGACTGAGTGGGAAAGTATGTCCACTTCTTCCAGAGAGAGCTTCATCGACAAGCATCATGGTGATGGATCCTTGTATGTCCAAGACTCATCATCACGGCTGCAATAACATCACTGCTTACAGTATGTTCTCCTCACTACTTAGAGTGTGTTCACCACGAGTAGTGCAGGGCCCAAGGATGGCAATTAAGTGCTAAGCTGAAGGCATCCAGATACATCATCTCATGTAAAGCTGCTGATAAAATTGTTGAGTGGGGAAAGGGGAAACCTACCACAACAAGACCCTGTTGTCCAACTCTTAATGCAGTTTTTGGCCAATTTAACTGTCATTATGAGGGGGCTCACAGGCTACACCATCAGTACACATTCCCCTCTGTCCTCTAGGCATTTTGGCCCTATAAAAGCAACATCAGAGTCTCTTCTGGGCAATTCAAGTGTCCTAAGGCACTCAGTCCATGTTATGCATAAATGCAGCAGAAATACATTTTCTGTTGCATTTGGGCCCTAAAACAGACACAAGAGATTTCTTAAGATTTAATGCCTGCCTTGAGTAAAACTAGCCCATCAAAATAAGGTACAATGTTTAATCAGCATAGAAGAAGGATAATCCAAGAAGATTGGAAGCAGAAGGGTCTATATTTTTAACCTTATGCAGTGCTTCTGGAACTGTTTCCCGAAGAAGGGGTCAAATACAGCTGGGAAGAGAAGTGGAAGATACTGACAGCATTCAAAGAACAACACAGAATGTACACATACACACGAACATATGTACAGAGTATGCCCTACAAAATGGGAGTGTGACTAGAAAATCTTTATGCCATGATTAACCCCTATATAACTCAGCCTCTATGGCTCAAAGGAGGCCAGCACAGTATAAAGCAAAAATTATTACACAGAACAAGTCAGCAGGTCTTTGAAGTCAGAAGGATGTGAAGATCTCCTCAACTGTGCCTGGAATTTCACAAATATATTTGAAGATCTGCTCCACTGTATTATTGAAAGAATAGCAGTTCCAGGTGCAAAAATCAACTGTCCGTCTCAAAAAAATCCATTATTTAAGCTTTGTGGCCTGAAAAGATCAGCAGCATGCAATAATTTAAAAAAAAAATAAAAATCACAAATTACTGTCTAATACAGTGAAATATAACTAAACAATTTTAAATAGGAAACAACATTTTGGCAAGTCACTTACAAAAGCCCATTAATGGAATTAATTAGTTAAGTTATAAACATATATACTTATATACAGTAAAACTTATACTCAGCAAATTCAGACACATTAAACTCTTTGCATTGATGGGCTCTCTTTGACAAAACTATTTTTCTGCAACAAATGGGGAGAAATTTCTAAGAACCATCCCATCAGGCAGAATTGGTAGTGAGCAGATGGGGAAGTAACATCTTTAACCATCACCATTAAGTCTCAAAAAGGATAAACATACTCATGGTTCAAAGCATAAACCAACCATGTATCGTCATCAGAAGCTGAGAAAAAAGAAAAAGAAAGAAACAAACCAGAAAAATTCAGCCCTGCACTCCTCACTATTAGGGAAGTGTACTTCGTTACTGTTCAGTACGACTCTTCTTACAGCTCTCCCGAAATGACCAGTACATCAAGACCTGAAGGTTTTAGTAATTACAGTAAAATCAAATGCATTGATTTCTGGATTCAACCCTATGTTGATAAAACTATTCTGAATCTGTGAGTGATACAAATTCAAAATTTCTTGTAATATATGCTACTATTCAATGAATTGTTAAAAAAAAAATTTTAAAAATGCAAAAAAAACCACCCCACCCAAAAACCTGTCAAAAGCACCAAACAAAATCCCCAAATCAGGTCAATGTAAGGCATAAGTTTAAGATACAGCAACGATAAATAATTGCAGCTCTGCAGAGACATGAACATTTCCCTATAGCATTTCAGACACTATACTACTAGGTAGAACAGCTTTTTCTTTTATTTTTTTCCTCTTCTTCTCCCAAATCACTATCAGCACTTTTTATAAAAGACATCTCAGTGAGATAACTGGCTATGGAATCAATAAATGATATGACAG